>NC_137969.1:156291916-156528609 GCF_963924665.1 Micromys minutus | reverse complement strand
ATCTTACTTACTAAAAGGGTTACTTTTAGCACTAAGTGGCTATTTCTGCATGCCAACTCTCCCTTAGCCCTTTGAGTTATGACCAGATAGAGCAGCCAGCCTCACTGTGACTCCCCCATAGTCACCATTCCCTGGACAGTGGCCATCCGTGGGAAACCTCTGTAAGAATTCAAATCCTGTTTGGCAAGACAGACCCATTCATTACTTGGTGCTGAGATCTCAACAGGGCTCACAATCTGGGGGAAGAGCTCCAAGCTTTAAAAGTGTTGTGAGCACAGACTCCTGAAGAAGAGCTGTCCCCGTGTGCCTCTGCCACCATCCAGACCATGTGTCAATCTGCCAGACTAGTGTGTGTGCGCCACCCCCTCAAGCCCCCGGGCAGACCTGGGAACCACTCACTCCTTCCCACATCTTCTCTCCCTAATCAAACTTTTCCACACTGATCCTCTCTGTGAGTCATGTCCTCCCTCAGCCATGAGAAGAAGGTGATTGGCTAGGCATGCCAGGGCTTTGTGACCCGCTGGCAGAACCCTCAGTCTCTGCAGCCCTCGGAGCCCTCCATCCCTACTGGCACACATGACTTCCATTCATCCCCAGAATAACATGGGTGTATGAGCCAAACAGGGCCGGGGTAGCATTTTGCAGTATTTTCAGACAGGTGATTTCAGCCCCCTGGGCCTGAGCAGGAAGGGCTAGCCCAGGGACAATGGGCATAGCCCCATGTCAGGAGTGGAGATATCTTGGCAGGATCCACAGAATTCTCTCTTCTCAGGTCTCACGGCCTCTGTTCGAGTTTTTCTTCAAGGTAGGATGCCATCTGAAAGCAAACATACAGACCTGGGCATGATGGTGCAAACCTTTGATCCCAGTACTCGGGAGGCAGAGAGGCAGGTGAATCGTGTGAGTTCAAAACCGGCCTGATATATATAGTGAGTCCCAGGCTATCTGGGATTATATACTAAGACTTTGTCTCAAAAACAGCAACAAATGGCAGATATATGGGAAACCAGGAGTTGGGAATGGATCATGTCAGAGGTTCGAACAGTTATCCCCAGGCAGCAAGACGGAGAAGAGGACAGCTTTGAGGTGTCTTATACTGTTAGAATCTCTGAGAGCTAGCCGTAGCTGCATGCTGGCTGCCTGCTCTGAAGGAGGTGCTCTTGGACTCTTGTCTTCCCAGTTATACCGGCGACACAGCAAATGTTGAGCACCAGGCTTTGTATGTGCTCTGTGCTTTGAACATACCTAGCTAGCTTAGCCCTCACCAGCTCCCTCTGCTGGAACCAACTCTGCACATTTCATAAATATGGAAAAGTGAGGCCTAAAACAGGACATGGAAGAGTCAGGATTGGAACCCAGGTGGTCTGACTAGAGATCCAGGTACTTTCAAAAACTAAATTTTTGGAGCTGACATGGTGTCATGTCAATACCAAACTGTGGGATAGAGAAACTGTGTGTATGTAGTTCATAGCTACAGTGAGTGATTGAGGGCTGCGACTGGCAGAGAATTCTCCAGAACCATCCAGAACAAGGCTGAACATATGAGAAATCCCTAGAGATTAGAAATGACTGGATTGTCTTTGAGACATGTGTAGGAGGTGTGTATCCATTAAAGATCTTGAAAGAGAAAGCCAGAATGAAATGTAGTTAGGATAGTGGTGAGGTAATTAAAGATCAGACTAAGAGATCTGAGATATTTAGACTTAGTGCCTTTGCAGTTTAGAAATGGAGCTGCTAGCACGGGGCTACCACAGGAGTCCCTGAGAAGGAGCTGAGGGTCTGTAGAAGCCTCTCTTTAAGAGGAGTTTTTGTTTGGAGGTGGGGGCACGCATGGGCATGCATACACTACAGCACACCTGTGGACGTCAGAGGACAACCTAGAGTCTGTCCTTCCTGCCATTTTGGGCAGCCACTTTGCCCACTGAACTGCCTCTCCAACCCTCTAGGAACCCCTTCCGACCATGAGATGTCAAGAGTTGCTCTTTCTGGCTGTTTTGGGGGTCTCAGCCAGCAGAGTAAACAGAAGCTTCACCCTCCAGTAGAGCTGTGGGCACCCTGTCCTTGCCTGTGACGGCCCCCAGAGTCTGAGGACCCTGGCTCAGGCAATGATTTACCACTAAGTCACAGACTATTCTCCTGGTGCTCTCTCTGATTCTAGAGCTAGTAGCAGGAGTCAAAGCCCTGAAAAGACAACATGCTGATCTAACCCCAGAGTCCCTAGCTAACCTGGAAGGAAACCTGCCTGCCATAACCCCATCAGGAGATGCTTCTCCTGACAGTCACCTGGTGACAAGAATGGCAGTGGAGAGATGAGGACAGAGTTCAAGAGCCTGCAGTTGTGGCCCCTGGAGGCCACATACCATCCTATCCTGGAAGTAAAAAAGCTTGTTGTGAGAAATGTGTTTCTGTTAAGAGTCGCTGAAGTCTGTGACTCGGTTACCACCAGCAACTGCTCCAACGGGGATGGAATGATTGGACCAGTTCTTTATACACCTCTGCCCCAGTGTCTGGCTGCTGGGCCTAATTCAGTCCTCAACCAAAAGGCTATCATCACAGTTGATGAGTTCAGCATGTGGCTTTAGGGGAGACTAGGTTCAGCCCAGCAGTGAGTGTGACCCATGCTTAGCCACTCCAGCTGACCTGGCTCTGAGGTGACAGACATCCTGCTCCCCCTGCTTCCAGATCTGGGTGAAAATTGGCTTTCTTTGGGGGAAATGAGGCTTAGATTCACACACACACACACACACACACACCCTTCTCTCTGAGGCAATTCAAGGACCTGAGTGCCATCTGCTGGCATGTCTGTTTCCCTGCACAGAGCCAGAAAAAATACAGGGTCCTCCCAGCCTAACAAGGAGGACAAAGGCTGGATTCTTGATGGTGCTATGGGAGCTGTGTTAGAAGATCCTCACAGGGCCCACCAGATGAATTGTCCTGAAGCAGACTCACCTAGCCAGGGCAAGGAGGAGCGACGCCCACAAGAGCCATTCTAGTTCTGGTATTGGCTGCTCTCCCAGAGGCCCATGCGGGAGCAAGCGTGACTGGTTACTCAGCCCTTAAACGGGGTTTTATCAGCTCTCTTCTAGCAAGCTCTGTTGCCTCTTGAGGACCCTGCATTCACATTCCTGACAGAAATGATCCGCCATAACTGAGCACTGACAGTATGGCAGCTGTCTGACCAGGCTGCAGAGAGACCTGGCATTTCTCAAGTAGTAGTCATATGGTTCTTGGTCACTTCTGGGAGTGGGTGTGTCCTAAACTTCAGGGAAACTAGAGAGGAAGGGCTAACACTTTTCCTCAAGAGAGGTAGTAAAAATAGGATGGATGGACGGACAGACAGACCCCACTATCCCAGCCTTTGCTATTGCTAAGATGAGGGTTGTGGTGCCTCAGAATCACCTGGGTTTAAAAAAACTGTGGGATGGGGGTTGGGGATTTAGCTCAGTGGTAGAGTACTTGCCTAGCACGTGCAAGGCTGTGGGTTCAGTCCTCAGCTCTGGGGGAAAAGGTGGAATGGATGAATGGATGGAGATAGAAACAGAGATAGCTAGTGTGTATATAACACTCACACACACAGGCACATGCACATACATGCTTGGCTTCTCCCAGTGAGGAGCTCTGGAAAGCATAGTGTGGGCCTAACCCTTCATCAGGTCTGGTTCCACAGAAGTTCAAGAAGGCCTCCCTCAGGCTAGAAGACCCTTTAAGGTCATAAACTGAGGAATAGGACATAGGACTATTGTCTCTGTCTTGAATGATCAGCCTTCGAAAGTCTTACCTATTACATAGAATAAAATTTGACTGAAGAATTACCTAGGCAATTAAGAACTGAACCACCCCAGAGACCCCAGCCCTTTCAGGGTTGTGCTCATTGAGAACAGGCAGGTTTTTAGCCCTCACAGGTCATATAGCATATGGGCATAAAGTGCCATCCTTGACTCTTTCCCCTCCTGCCTCTTGAAAAGCTTAGTATTTGCCTGTGCTGTTTGCTACCCCTGCTGGTGTTTCAGGGACTTCCTTAGGGACTCAAAAACACCAGTCTTTCCCTCCCACCACCGTAACCATTACTGTTCACAAAGAACTAGTGTGGAATCCAGAGGTAAACACACAGCCTGGCCTCTGAAGACTTGAGTCAAGTAGAAGGGATGAGCACACTGATGATTTTGCGAGTGCAAGGACGCCAAGGGAAGCTTCGCCCAGGGTGCCACAGAGTCCCACAGTGAGCTTCTAAGACAGTTCTCTGTAGAGAACGCTGACACCAGGTACAGGAGTGGAGCTGGAAACCCAAACCAAAAGTGATCAGAGACCATGAGAAAGGGTATGAGGTGTCGCTCAGCCCTTCAGCACCTTCCTAAGTGACAGACCTGGAAACCCCATGCTTCCTCGCACCCCCTGGCAGGGGAGGCAGGCATATAGACATCTCAGTGGTAAGTTTGGGGGTCAGGTACAGGGCAGCGGGCTCCAACAAATTATCCTCAGAAACCTCTGAAGTCGCCAGGTCCTTGGTCTTTAAAAAAATCCCAAGATAACAATTTTTGTTTTTCTTGGCTTCTGGGCCCTGCCTGAGCTCTCTTTTCCCAGACAATGAAGGACAGAGCTTATTTTTAAAAGGAGGAAGAAGTAGGAATAAAGAACAGGATTTTTTTTTTCTTTAGAGGTTTGTATGCCAAAAGAAAAACCCATTTAAGTTAAAAAGTGCATATCATGAGGTCCCATTGGATAGCGATGCTTGGGGTCAGGGATAGAAGCTAGCCAGCCAGTGCTGGGCTGAGTCCTGGTCTACTGAGGACTTGTCGCATCTGCCTGACCTAGAGTACCTTGATCAAAGTCAGATTCTGATTCAGCAGGTCTAGTGAGAGAAGGATCTCGAGGTTTAATGTGCAGTGTCTGCATGAAGGAAGGCAATCTGGGTCATGTACTGCCACATCTGGAGTTTTATACAGTGCTGCAGATAGAACCCAGGGCTTCATGTGTGTTGGGCAAACACTACCAGCTCAGCTGTGTCTCTAGCTCAGATGTTAGTGGGATCCCCTTTCTACCACTTGTGCTACTCAGAAACAGTCTCCCTGACCTCTTCACTCACTAAACTCTGCCAGCTAGGAGCCAGAGGCGCTCTCTCCTCACTGTGTCTCAGGGGGTCTGTTCCCAGTCCTGAAGCCCATTCACTTACTGCTCCAAAGGTGAGTAAACCCTGGCCCCACAGCACTGGCGCTAGGCCTTGCATATTACTACAGATCAAGTTGTGAGTGGTTGTATGGGGGTAACAGTGGCTGCCTACAGGGTACTAGGAATTGGGACAATATAGTCTTCCTTCATAAAGACACTGCACGTTAAACCTAGAAAAATAGCCAGGCAGTGGTGGCACACACCTTTGATCCCAGCACTTGGGAAGACAAGACAGATGGATCTCTGAGCACTAGATCAGCCTGGACTACAGAGCTAATTCCAGGACAGCCAGGGTTACACTGAGAAACTCTGTCTTGAAAAACAAACAAACTGGAAAACACTCTCTTCACTGCAGAGATACATAGTGCTTTTATCTTCCTGGTTTCTCCATTTCTGATAAGGATGTAGTTACATGAAGTGTTCCCTCTTAGTGGTGACAAAGCACAGCTGATGTCACTTCTGAGTGGGATGGTAGCCGCCGGGTGCTCATGCCCGCCCCCTGGAGGTTGTGAATGTCTCTCCTCAGCACCAGCTGTATGAGTGGAGGAATATTTTGGCCCAGGCTTGGGATGTGGGGAAACTTCAGAATTCCCAAGTGATCTGTGTAAAACATCCTAGCTTTTATTTTATTTTATTTTTTGAGGTACAAACAGTTTTCATTGGGTTTACACCAGGAGTCCGTTGGTCTTGAAGACCTCTTTGAATTTGCAGATTTTCTTCTCCACATTCTTTTCTGCCTATTTACATAACTTCCAAGAGCTGTTGCTTCTTCCAATAGTAGATCTTGGCCTTTTCCTTCCATTTCTCCTCCAGAGTGACGGTAACTGCCTGGTCTTCCCCCTGACCTCATGAGCCAGATGCCCCAGATATGCAGACTTTCTGGTAGGCTTTAGCTGTACAACCTTGAGGGCAGAAGGGACCACCATCTGCTTTTTCTTCTCATAGGGTGGAGGGATCCCATCCAACACCTTGAGGCGTTCCAGGGCAGCCTGGCCTCTCTTGGTCTTGTGGGGCAGCATGCCTCGCACAGTGTGCCAAAAAATTTGGTTCAAGGCTCAGAAGTGGTAGAGGCCTCGAAAGGGGTTGGTGTTCATCTCCTTTAGAGAACAGCCAGATACTTTAGCTTGTTTCTGTAGAAATTTTCAGGAATGTTGATGCTATCACAGCATACAACCACCACCTCCTGACCCAGTACCTGCTTGGCCACATGGCTGCCAGGCGGCCATCCAATACTAGAACCTGCCCCTCTGCCATCTTTGACAGCCACCTGGGAAAAGCCTAGCTTTGGAATGTTAAGCACTAACTCATAGGTGCTTCCAATATTACCACAACCAAACAGTTTAGGTTTGAAAGACAGATACATCCAAGGGTGCCTTTACCACTGCTGGCTTGAAGTTGGGGTGCAGGTGCCCAAGCCTGCTGTTAGATAAACTCAGGAGTGTTGGAATGGATTTGGGAGATGAGCTGGAATCCAGGAGGCTTTGTGGAAAGTTCCCGGTAGCTGTGGTTACCAGGAACTATGAGGAAGACAGAGGGAGGGGAAAAAAAGGCCCTGCCACACTGAGGGAGAGCAGAGGAGTGAGGAATCCAGGGAAATGGCAGAAGACAGAGCTGAGGGGTAAGGACAGCCTGCCAGGTCTATAACGAGCGATCTGGAGCTGGGTATAGTCTCTGCAACTATACTGCTGAGGGGTATTTTATGAGACTTGCCTTTGGGCCGGCCATCCAGCAGACCACAAGCAGTGGGAATAGCGAATGTAAAAGCAGAGAAGCAAAGGTTGGCTGGCTTTAGAACACAAATCTGGCCAGGTTACTCTCTGTTTAAAAATCTCCAGTGACTTCACATTGACTAAATAGAATTTCCCCCAGGGTAAGCAAAATGCTTCCAGATCTGTCCCTGCTAATCTTGTTGCATCATGCCTCAGTGCAGAAAAACCTGTGCCAGAGGGCTTAGCAACTCAGCTCTTGAGACAAGCCTTTTCTCTTGCCAGTTCTTGGGCTACTGTGCCCCTCCATTCCATTCTTTGGTATGTCCATAAAATCTCTACTCTTCTTAGGTGCCAGTATCCTGCTCTGAAGCCTTCTCGACCTTGCCAGACCAAAGAAATTACACCTCTTTTTTTTTTTTCCATCCTTGAACTTCATGTAGTCCTCAACTGCCTGTCCCACTGTGCTGAGATTTGCCTGTCTCCTGAAGCAGAAACTTTACTTAGTTAACTTAGTATCTCATGCCTGCTCTTAGAGCACTGCCAGCTGCTAGTGCCTGCCTGGGTATCACAGATGCTAGTTAAAGATGCTAATAAAAGATGCTAGTAAAAGGATGAACTGAAGCCCATTCACTCTGTGAATGACAAGACTGGTATAAGGAGAATGCTTCCCGTGTCCCCAGGGCCATTCAGCCTGAACATCTCCTGCTGACATCACCCTTTTCTTTCTTTGCAGCTGGGGTATGGCCGTCAATGTGTACTCCACTTCTGTGACCAGTGAGAATCTGAGTCGCCATGATATGCTTGCATGGGTCAATGACTCTCTGCACCTCAATTATACCAAGATCGAACAGCTTTGTTCAGGTAGGAGGCTGGAACAGGGAGTGGCCCAAGGGAGAGGAGAAAAGGACCCATGTGACTTGTAATTAACAGGAGGAGCATGAGCCATGATACTTACACCTCTTAGAGCTGAAATCAGGGAACAGAGGCTAGAGAAATGGAGAAGTGGAGCCTTCCTGGGTGACCAGAACCAGGACAGACTGGGAAGATACAAGTTAATGGCATGGAGTCCCATGAAGCCACTCTGGGTCCCAGCTCTCTGTTCTTTCCTGCTGCAGCCCTTGTGGGTGTCAGCTTTCCCATCCAGACAGACATCTGCCATCACTTCTCTATCAGTATTTGGAATGGGACTGGTACATGGTTTGGATCACTAAGTAGTCATTTGGGGCATTTAGCTCAGTGGTAAAGTTCCTGCTCCCTATTATCAGAGCCCTGGGTTTAATCCTTAGCAGCATTAGGATAAATACATAAATATTAATCATAGTTTTGTAAAGACAAGGGGAGTCTAATCATATCTAATATCACAGTTGGGCTGGCCCTAACTCTAGGACCAGGCTTCTGAAAGTAGACCAGCAGGAGACCAGGGTAGTAGCTGAGTACCTTTCATGAGCTATCATCTTCACAGGGGCAGCCTACTGCCAGTTCATGGACATGCTCTTCCCTGGCTGCGTGCACTTGAGGAAGGTCAAGTTCCAGGCCAAGCTAGAACATGAATACATCCACAACTTCAAGGTGCTGCAAGCAGCTTTCAAGAAGATGGGTGTTGACAAAGTAGGTGCCTGTACCCCTGGGGTCCATGAGGAGCTGTGTTTCCCTGGGGAAGAAGATGACCCACCAGCCAGGGTGACAAGGGCTCCTCAGTTCATTCTGTCACATGTCTTTCTACCCTGACACCCCAAAAGGAATGCTGTCCACCCAGCTCAAGATACAGTGAATACACTTAACCCCTAATTTCCCACTGTAACAACACCCTCTTCCCTTTCCCCTCTGTGGACCTGTCCAACTCCAGATGTTGAGGTTGTGTATCTAACTCCTGCTACATATCAGCTGCTACCCTGCCTGTGTGCATCCTAAGCCTTTGGCTCACATACAGGGGAGGTCACCTCCCACACAGTATTTTCCTATGTAGGAAATATCCTGTAGGAAGAGAATATCCCTAAGTCCCTGGTGGGGCTGCCAGCCTGCTGGTCTACTTTGGTGCCATGGGAGGGGGTGCAGATGGAGAAAGTAGCCGATATTGAGACCTAGGGGCTGGCTTTGCTGTGCTCACAGCGGAAGGCAGTCCTTCACAGCAGGTGGTTAAAATGGTCTGCTTATGTGGTCTATTTCAGATCATTCCCGTAGAGAAATTAGTGAAAGGAAAATTCCAAGATAATTTTGAGTTTATTCAGTGGTTTAAGAAATTCTTTGACGCAAACTATGATGGAAAGGATTACAACCCTCTGCTGGCGCGGCAGGGCCAGGACGTAGCACCACCTCCTAACCCAGGTGATCAGATCTTCAACAAATCCAAGAAACTCATTGGCACAGCAGGTAACATGCCCAAGCTGGTGGAGGGAGTTTGGGGGGCTGGGCCGGCAGGGCTATCCAGCCAGGAGTGCCCCCCCTGGGCCACCGGCCCAGCCCTGCCAGCCTGGAGGAGACTGTTATCACGGAGTTCAGATGACATCGCCTGCTGCTTACCTAGATGGGGAGTCCCATTTGGGGGTGAGAGGGCATCAAAGTTGTTCTAAGAGGAGAGCCACCTGCACCAGTCATGGTAGCAGCTTGCTGAGCCCCAGGATGCTGTTGATTAACATGAGCTATAGCCTGTTTGCCTCAAGCTGGATGGGGCATAGCTCCTCTATCCAAATCCATTGGGCTGCACGTCTAGGGCCAGTGCCCAAGCCACTTGTGTATGTATGCCTGCCCACTGGATACCCAAAAGCAGGAGTTTGCCAACCTTGATCCTGCCTTCCTCTATTCCAAAAGCTGGTACCTTTCTGGGTTGCTAGGAGCAATCAGAGAAGCAGTAAGGCCTGTGGTGACAGCAAGGTTGTCACAAGGAAGAAGGGAGCAGCCCCACCCGCATCTGACCCGTCATAGCAGAGTCACCTCCTCTATTTGTGCTGCTGTCCTGCCTGGGCCTGCCCCCCACTGAACTGCTTGCTTTGCATTAGAAGCAGCTGCTGTCTAGAGAAGTGCAATTGCTAAGAGCAAGTAGTCACAGCATGCAGCATGCAGGCTGTGCTTAGGGAGGAACCTGAGTCCTCCTCCACTGCAGAAGATACTAGTCAAGCCCAGTAGAGGGAAACAGAGCCCAAACTGAGGGAGAGCGGGGTAGGGCTGAGTTTCACTGAGGGTGGCTTTGGCTTCTGCTAGGACAGACTGCATCAACTGCTCTCCTGGGTCTCATCTGTCAGTAAAGAAGGCCCTGAGCCCTCCCAGCTCCACTTCATCAAATTCACCATCCCAGTGTCTGCATCCCTCCCTCCCTCCCTCAGGCTAGCTTTCTTCAGGTCCTAGTACTGAGATCACCTCTTCCTTAGCTTCCTGTGGCACTTACGCTCCCAGGCTTGCCCAAGGGCTGTACAGTTGCTGAGGTACGGCTGGAGGCCTCCATGTAGATGCTCTTCCTGAGAAAGAGTGCCTGCCTGTTGCATGGTCCTCACACCAGGCTCTCATATGCTGTGTCGCTTCATCTGACTATTGTCCTCTGGACAGTTCCGCAGAGGACGTCCCCCACAGGCCCCAAGAACATGCAGACCTCTGGCCGACTCAGCAACGTGGCCCCACCCTGCATCCTCCGGAAGAATCCCCCCTCCGCCCGAAATGGTGGCCATGAGGCTGATGCTCAGATTCTTGAGCTCAACCAGCAGGTGAGTGGCATGGGAAGGGTAGCTGATATGGGGGCAGGAGGGCGGGAGGAACACCCAGCATCAACGTTTCTTTGTGCCTGAGCAGCTGCTGGACTTGAAGCTGACCGTAGATGGGCTGGAGAAAGAACGAGATTTCTATTTCAGCAAATTGCGAGACATTGAGCTCATCTGCCAGGAGCATGAAAGTGAGAACAGCCCTGTCATCTCGGGCATCATTGGCATTCTCTATGCCACGGAGGTGAGCCCTCTCTTCACCTCCCTCCCTCTACTCTGCTAAGACTGAAGAGCAAGCTAGACCTTCTGAAGCAATGGCCACTCCGCCCTTGTTTCTAGGCTGAGTGAATTTGATCCTTTACTTTGACTGCTGGCTTACCCTCTCTCTCTACTCCCCTCCAGGAGGGATTTGCACCCCCTGAGGACGATGAGATTGAAGAACACCAACAGGAAGACCAGGACGAGTACTGAGCGCCAGCCCTGGCTGACTGTGGCTTCCCTGTCCCCCACTCTGCCCACCCCACATTATAGTCCTTTCCTTTCCGCCAGTCAGCCAGCTGGGTGCTTTGTGTCAGTGCCACAGCATTAGGGAGCCGGGCGAGTGGGGCTCGGGAGGCTGGGCAGGTGAGAGGACAAGGCCCTGTGTGGGTCCCCCAAGTGGCACTGGCCCAGGGACTTCCAGGAGCCCTGTCCACTCTCCTCCTATTTATTTCCGTTGTCTCTATGCTGTGTTGGCCAACACTTTCCAGGGTACCACTGTCACCCACAAGCCAACCACCTGCTCCTTGACAGCCAGCAGCTGTATATTTGACAAAGTCATTGGTATATTTTTACTTACTGGATTGTCCTTGCACTTTACCTGTTCTCTTCCAGGGTTGACAGCAGGGCTTGGGGCAGTCTTTCTGGCTTGGCTCCCCTTCCCTAGAGCCAAGACTGGGGCAGGACTCGGCGATTCTTATTTATTTTGTCTTTTGACTTCTCTCTCAGTAGTTGAGGGAAAAGGCTGATATGAGGAAGGGGAAGGGAAGCTGAGGAGGCAGTGATGTGGGTCCAGGGATCAGGGAGAGAGAAAGGAGCATGCAAGGGGTAGACATGACCGCCAGGCACTGGGCTCCTCCACCGGGGCCCCTGCCTCAGCACGGAAGCCTAGCACTGCCCCAGGCTTCCATCCACCCCCTCCTGCATATACCACACAGACTCTGCCTGGCCCCCACTGTCTGTCTGTCCCCAGTTGCCCCACCTCCCCACCTTTGCCCCTCGGGCACCAGCCTGCATATGTGTTCACTTTTATTTAAATAAATTTGTGTGGTAAAAGTCCTTGCCATGTTTTCCTCAACTGACCCACTGCAAGGGATTAGAACACATCACCTTTTGTCTTCTCTAAGAGGATAGCCACGCTGCACAGCCTTACATTGTCAGAAGCCACCACTGACACAGGCTCTGACCTAGACCCAACTCCCAAGACTAATGACTGTTTGTGAGGCAGGTATTATGTGGATTTTTCTGAGAGACATAAGTTTGTCCCTGTAAAATGGGATGGTACCAACAGCCAAAAAAATAACTTGTTCAAGTTTGTCTTGGTGAGTAACAAGAGTTTATGATAGATGATTTTTAGGTCAGTAGATGATGAAAACAACTCTCTACAAAGACCCTACTGAGCTGGTTCACAGCTCTAATATCTGGGGCAGAGTTGGTGCAGACCTGGGCAAGTGTTAAAGACCAGATTCAGGCAGCATAAGGCAAACAAAACTAGACATTGAGAAAATTGTGTTTATAGGACTCCGTCCTTGCCCTTGCTAGGAACAGAGCCAGGTCCTGCAAACACAGTCCAGCTGAAGTCATGGATGAAGTAAAGGATGGCTTGTCTTGATGCAGTGGGGTGCACCAAATGGTGGCTTACTGAAAGATAGCTGTAGGATTTGAAGTGGCCTCACCACAACAAGGGATCTTTGGGAGGAGGGATGGAGTCTGGAGCTGCAGCTGGACTGACTGCATGATAACCCTCTACCAGGCAGAACTCCCGAACATCACAACAGCAGTGCAGCAAGTGGGTAGTTCTGTAGAGCAAGATGTAACGGGAGGGATATTATTATTTAGTAACTACTTGTTCTTATTGGGACTTACTCATTTAGCAGGGTTGTTGGACGATTTCCCCTTAACTATTTTTCTACACTAGACTGGCTCTTTCCCAACTGCGCTCCCCATATTGCTCTGAGTCTCACCCAGGCTGTCTTTGCTTCATCAGCCTGTCCTCGGTGCACTTCTAGGCCTGGTTCAACCTATCTAATGTTGACCTCTTTGATTTGGGGAGCTCGGTTTCTACAAGACAGGCCAGTGTATGTGAGAACCAGATCTTGGGGTTCACTATTTAGCGTTTGTATATATAGCAGCACCAGACCAACCTCCAACTGAGGCAGGAATGAGATACACTCCCATCCAGACAACTCCACACTCCTGGAGTGTTTGTCAAAGAGACATGGTAGCCAACGGATGGAAACCCAGCAAAGATCAAGAATGCTGAAGTGGATGTGAGTCCATTGGGATGTCTAGACCAGCAGTTCTCAGCCTTTCACAAGAGTTGCCTGAGACCATTAGAAAATACAGACATTTACATTAAAATTCATAATAGTAGCAAAATTACAATCATGAAGTAGCAAAAAAATTATTTTATGGTTGCGGGGGGTGTCAACTTGGCTGGTTTTGTGTCAACTTGACACAAGCTGGAGTTATCACACAGAAAGAAGCCTCAGTTGAGGAAATGCCTCCATGAGATCCAGATATAAGGCATTTTCTCAACTAGTGATCAAGGGGGAAGGGCCCAGCCCACTGTGGGTGGTGCCATTCCTGGGCTGGTAGACCTGGGTTTTAAGAAAGCAAGCTGAGCAAGCCAGGGGAAGCAAGCCAGTAAGTGACATCCCTCCATGGCCTCTGCATCAGCTCCTGCTTCCTGACCTGCTTGGGTTCTGGTCCTGACTTCCTTTGGTGATGAACAGCAATGTGGAAGTGTAAGCTGAATAAACCCTTTCCTCCCCAACTTGCTTCTTGGTCATGATGGTTTGTTCAGGAATGTGTAGCAAAGCTTGTTCAGGGTGGCAGAAACTTTGGATTTAGACTCTTTAATGTTTTCTTTCATTATTTTAATTTTATTTATGTATCTGTGTTTATCTGTGTGTCTCTGTGTGTGGGTATATGCACATGCATGTGGATGCCTTCAGATGCCAGAAGAGGCCATCAGATGGAGCTATAGTAGGAAAGTCAGTTTTGTTATCTCTTCCCAAAATAGGCCCTCTTCTGTAATGATCCTGTGACAACAGGGATTGGACAGGACCATTGGTGATGTCAAGTAGAGGGAAACAGCGATCTGAAAAGGGAACGGATTGGTGATCAGCACAGATACCTTTCCTTGCCAAAGATATCCCATCTCAGAACTCCCCAAGACAGCTATGGCTGGGCATAAAGGGGATGGAGGGCACCAGGAGGCTGCAAGGGTTGGTCATCCCTCACCTACTTTCTCCCTCCGTGACTTATCCTTCACACAGGCCTATCCGTGCTGTTTTTTTAAGGGTCATAGCACCTTTCCCCTCAGTTTTCTAGGGTCTAGAGAATACAAGTCCACATTTGGCAGCCAAGATCCTTTTCCAATTGTATGAAGTCATGTCAAACTACTTATAGTCTTATATAGTCTACCACTCTAGACCTTTACCAAAATTAATAAAGCCATACAATTGAAGCAGTCTCTCCACAAGCCATGATCCCCAACCAATGAAAATCCTCCCTTCCTAGGAGTCATCTCAACTACCACCTGTTTCGAAAACGCTTCCCTCATCCTCCTAGGGCTTCATGCATCATCGCTCAGCTGAATAACTTACCTTGTAACAAAGTGTACTGCCCCTTGCCAGTGATGTCTTTAATCCTAGTACTCAGAAGGCAGAGGCAGGCAGATCTCTGAGTTCAAGGCCAGCCTGGTCTACAAAAACTCTGACTAAACAAACAAACAAACAAACAAACAATAAAAAAAAAAAAAAGGTGTGTGTGTGTACAGCAGTGTGGCAGCCAGAGTTCCACTCAAGTACACAAAGCAATGTATTTCCTTAGCTGAAATTTTCGTTGCTGGCTTACCATCCATCATGCTCCCTCACTGGGATGATTCAAGTGTTGTAGGCAGACTAGGGTCGGGACCTTGCTGTATGATTCCTTCAGTCTGGGGCTCTGCACCACCACTAAGCTGATCATCTGGAACACAACATGAGCCAGAGCCCGCCCTTTCCTCGCTGTCTGGAAAGGGAAAACAGCCTGGCTGTCCCAGACTTTCCACGGCCTGCCATAGAGGTACTCTAGTAAATTTTCTCAGCCTCTCCGCCGCTCTACTTTTTTCCCCCAAGTCTGCATCTTCCTACTCCTCAGCAACTAAGTTTGTTGGCCGCCAAATAGAAAGTTTAATTGCTAACAGACTACCACTTTCTAAGAAGGAGAAACACATTTAAGCCTCAAAGTCCCCCAAAGTGAGAACTATTTTCATTCCGTCCTTCAGAAGCATTGCAAAAATAAGAAAGGAAAAAAAAAGGAATGATCCCATTTCTAAGCCAGCCAGGGGCAAGCCCGCACCGCAGGTGCAGAATAGGGATTTTTGTGCCCCAGACCGCCGCCATCACTCCCCAGGCCCTCAGCGCAGCGCGGTGGCGCGAACGAACTACGAGTCCCAAGATGCCTTGCGACGGTGGCGGAGGCCGACGTGGCACCGCGCGGAGGTTGTGCCGAGCGGAAAGCCCGGAGGTGGCGGAGCCGAAGTCATGGCGGCCAAAGCAGCTGGTAGTGGGGGCTGGGAAGTGGTGAAGAGGGGCCGGCGACCTGGAGCAAGCAGCGGTGGGCGAGGCGGCGGCGGCGGTGACCGCCGAGCACTCGGGGAGGCAAATGGAGTGTGGAAATATGACCTGAGCTGTGAGTATCCGCAGCCGCCCACCTGGGCCTGTGGGGCAGGGGCGCGGCAGAGCAGCTGCGGGAGCCGGGAGCAGATCCGCGGGGGCCCGGCCACGCTGACTGATGGCACAAGGGGAGGTGGTCATCTCCACTGCATAGGTCAGGAAGCGGAGGCCCAGAGAAGCCGACTTTCGAGGCGGAGGAGGCTGGAATTCCGATCTCCATCTGTTCGGGCCTTTGCACACAACCTCTCAGCTGCCTAGGCCTTCACTGGCCAGGTGTCTGAGTCTAGGGCCAGAGGCATCTGGGATCCTATGTGGAACCCCATCTTAAGTAGCAGGTCTGAGAGGAGTGGGTGAGAGGCCTGCATTGGGAGGAATGGCCAGACATACACTCCAATCAGGAATTAATTTCAGTGTCACCTGTCCCCACAGTCTCCAGAGAGGGAGAGAAAGTTTGCCACTTGTTGTGTATAGAGTTGTCATCTCAGAACCAAGAAGAATTGGGGATGGAGACCTTGCTGGAAGAAGTCTAGTCTGACTCTCGTGTACTTTGACTTGTCTAATAAAGAACCGCAAGGTTGAAATCAGACACCAGGAGGGCTCTTTGCGGTTCTTCTAAGCAGCTTCCAAGGAAGAGGGCGCTTGACACAGAATCTCCCCGTGAATGACTTAGGTGCCTCTACAAAGAGACCACTGTACTGTGAGTCCTGGGGTCTTAAGGGTGACCTGCTGTTTCCTACCTGTCTTCCTTCCAGCACCAATCCAGACCACGAGCACTCTTTATGAGCGTGGCTTTGAGAAAATCATGAAGCAGCAGAACAAAGAGCAGATTCCACCCCCTGCTGCAGAAGCTAAGAAACCAGTAAACAAGAAGCAACCGAAGAAGGTGACAGCTGTTACTAGCCAAAACCAGAAGCAGGGCCCCTTCCGAAGCCTGGAGGATGCACTGAAAGCTGTAAGTGTGCCTAGGCTTGGGGTGCAGAGAAAATGGGGACTTGGGATACTCAGGGAAGTTCCAGACAACATGGGAATGTTGAAGGAAAGAATGTTTGCACTTAGAATAGAAAGTGGGTATTTGTCAGAAACATGGGTGAGAAGAAAGATAGAAATCCCAAAAACAAGATGGAGGCATTAGAAAAGCTGGTTTGGGTTCTCTGTCCCACAGAAGCAGTGGTCTCTTGTCTTGCCCTCTGCTCTTGCACTTGAACATGAGCAGGACCTACTAGTGTGGGGCATTGAGATCAGCATTCTCAGGTGTCCTGTCCCATACTTTCTTAGGAGCTGGATCTGGCAAAATTGTGGGATTCCACATATGAAAAACTCCTTCAGCCACTTTCCTATCCCTGTCCCTCCCTTTCCCCTTACAATTCACCACAGAAGTCTCTGTCCCTGACAGCTGGATGTGGCAGCTCTGCAGAAGGAACTGGACAAGAGCCAGAGCGTGTTCACTGGGAACCCCTCCGTGTGGCTGAAGGACCTGGCCAGCTATCTCAACTACAAGCTCCAGACTCCACGCATGGAGCCCACTCTGAGCCAGTACCCACATGGTTAGTCCCCTACCCCTCAGCTCAGATGAGGCCAAGGACATCCTCAAAGGGTTAATGTTGCTAACAGTCCAGAGCCTCCACTGTCCTGATTCAGACATGTGACTGTGCACATGGCTGGGCCTCCTTGGGGGAGAGAAAGCCAGCCTCCATGCAAGGGCATCTGGTCCTAGCACTCACAGAGGCCAATGGCCACAGATTATCCCTACAGCCTCGTGAGCAGAGAGCTACGTGGGATCATCCGGGGGCTCCTGACCAAAGCTGCAGGGTCTGTGGAGCTCTTTTTTGACCACTGTCTATTCACCATGCTGCAAGAGCTGGATAAGACACCAGGTGAGAGGTCCTATGAAGGATGGCCATCTCGAGAGCCCATTCCTTTTTCTTGCTTCCAACACAGTCATCAGTTCCCTTTTCAGTGAGAAATGTGCTAATGTCCACAGTTTTGGAAAGGGAGAGGGAAGAGATTAGGACTGGGACTCACATCTGGAAATAAGTGTTGGATGCCAGGTCATGTGAATACATTTAAGAAAATGTCTCTCTAGGGGAGTCGCTGCATGGGTACCGCATCTGTATTCAAGCCGTTCTGCAAGACAAGCCCAAGATTGTCACCTCAAACCTGAGCAAGGTGAGGCCTGGATGGTGCTGGGGACACAAGGGATGGGACTAGGGGAACTAGACAGACTACATTGCTGGGCTTTGTTAGATAAGAATGACCCATATTTTCATGTACTCTATTAGATAAGGATGACCCATATATTCATTTTATCGTTGGAATGGCTGGGCCATAGAGGTCCTATAGCTCCTCTAGAATTGAGAACAAATGGGGAAGCTATCACTTGAATTACTATGCCACACTGCAGTAGAGTTCCAGTGTCCTTGGTACCTGCCCCACACGGGTCTGTAGTGCTCCTGGTGTGCTCCCTTATAACCTGCTCTTTCTATTCACCTCCTCAGTTCCTAGAGCTTCTGCGGTCCCACCAGAGCCGACCAGCAAAGTGCCTGACCATCATGTGGGCCCTGGGGCAAGCGGGTTTCACCAACCTCACTGAGGGACTGAAAGGTAGCAAATCAGAAGAATGAGTTGGTGTCACCTCTGATGGCCCCATGCATGAACCTGAGACTTCCTGACTTTTGATTCCACAGTGTGGCTGGGGATCATGCTGCCTGTGCTGGGCATCAAGTCTCTGTCTCCCTTTGCCATCGCATACCTGGACCGGCTGCTCCTGTGAGTAATGGGGGGACAGCGAGGGGAAAGCCCAGGGTGTCCACAAGAGGCTGTATCGGCAAAATGGGATGCCATGATCCTGGTCTCCATAGATGCGAGGAAAATCAGGACCAGCTCCTCCCACCTCCGAGTGTGATGGTGAGGAAGGAAAGGGAGGGAGCCATTGAGGGCTGGGGCTGGGGTAGTGTCTGCATATTCCTGCACACTGCTCAGCTGAGTTCATGGCTGGAGCGTCTCGGTGGCTTCCAACAGGCCTGCTTCTTCTTTGTCTAGGATGTATCCCAACCTCACCAAAGGCTTTGGCATGATTGGCCCCAAGGACTTCTTCCCACTTCTAGACTTTGCTTATATGCCCAACAACTCCCTGAGCCCCAGGTAAGACTGCTCTGGAACATGCGGACTGGAGAGAGATTCCAGTACAAAGTCAAGCCACAGCAGTGCCTTTCCATCCTCTCTTCCTGCCAGAGCCCTAGAATCACAGCTGCAAAATTCAACAATGGATTTCAAGGGGTCTGTGGAGCCCAGAAATTACATCTCTCCTTGAGTATGACAGTGTTTTAGTGTTACATCAACAGTTTTTAGGAAGAGAAGCTTTAGCTTTTGACAAACCTTGCGAGGTGTTTCTGTGAACAAAGACTCAGAACCATCCACGCACGCTTAGTGACTACCTTCAGGCCAGGAATGAGCTCATGTGTCCAAGTCCCATTTACAGCCTGGGCCTGGCCCTCTTCCCCTAGCCTGCAGGAGCAGTTGTGCCAGCTCTTCCCCCGATTGAAGGTGCTGGCATTTGGGGCCAAGCCGGAATCTTCCCTGCACACCTACTTCCCCTCATTCCTGTCCAGAGCCACCCCTAGCTGCCCTGCAGCCATGAAGAAAGAGGTGAGAAGCTTGTCCCTGCCCAGAGCACAGCAGCAGTCAGCCTCAGCTGTTGATTTCCCCGGTTCTGCTCAGCCACCTGCCCCACCCACTCCTGCTTTTTCACAGGGGCGTGGGCCCGAGAGATGGGGGAGGGGGCTGCTCAGGAACCACACCTACCTCATGACGGCTTCTCCCCGTCTGACAATATTCCTTACCCTTTGTGGCAGATGTCTTGTTACCAGAAGCGTCTTCCTTTTCACCACCCCGAGGGCCCAACATTCTTTCTCCTTTGTCTTGTACAGCTCCTGGCCAGCCTGACCCAGTGCCTGACTGTGGACCCCCTCAGCGCCAGTGTCTGGAGACAGCTGTACCCGAAACACCTGTCACAGTCCAGGCACGTAGGGGTGGGGTCACATGCTGGTCTACACAGAGAAGCCTCGTAGTCTATGCTTTCCAGACGAGTGATGACGTGTCGTCCTGGAAACACTGGTCACTGTCCTCTAGACACACATCTCACAATCCGAGTGAGACAACAGCTGGGTGGCCTTTAAAGAACTACTGTAGGTGGGGGTCTTTCAGCCCTAAGAACCTAGGAATTGTAGGCAGAGAGGGCAAGCAGGCCCAGGGGCTGCTGACTGAAAGGGGCATGCTTTTCCACAGCCTGCTGTTGGAGCACCTGCTCAAGTCCTGGGAGCAGATCCCCAAGAAGGTAAAGAGCTGAGAGGATGTGGGGGCCTGGGGTTTGTTCTTGGTTTGTGTCCCTTAACCTCTGTCCTCCCTTTCTTGTGCCTGTGACACAATTGTGAAGCAAGATGGAGACTCAGAATCCTCTACTAGCCAGGGCTCAGCTCTAAACTCAGCTCTTGGTATTCTGCAGGCAAGGAAATCTTTACAAGAAACCATTCAGTCCTTCAATCTTGCCAATCAGGAGCTTCTGAAGAAGGGCAGTGGCAGCAGTGAGCATGTTGTCACCTGTGACACAGCCTGCAAGGTGTGACACCCAACCTCCAACCCCCTGGAAGTCCTATATGTGTCTTGACACACCCTGGGTTGGATTGGGTCACATCTCTGTCTCAACCATCTGTGGATCCCTCCACTACCTCGAACTTATATGCAGGCCTTGCTTGGGAGGGGAAGCCCTTCCCCTTCTGACCACTGTCTTCTCTGTCTTGCCAGGGCTTGTTAAAACAGGCACGGGGTCCTCGGCCACCCTGGACCAGGCTACTCCTGTTGCTTCTGGTCTTTGCAGTAGGATTCCTATGTCATGACTTTCGGTCACACAACTCTTTCCAGGGTAAGTAGTGGTTTGTCATCTGGGAAGAGAACGTGGTGGGGGACACAGAGCTACGTGCAGCATCTCCAAACTACCCTTGTCCTGATGAGTTCTCTGTGCTACAGAGGAAACACTTTCCACCTCAGATAGTCTGGGTCGAGACCAATTGCACTAGTACTTTGCAGGAGAGAAATGGTTATAAATTTACATCACCTGACTACATGTTTTCTCCTTTTAACTTCTGAGGAAGAAGAAAGGTTTAGCCTCAGATTAAGATCATAGCTAGTAGGACCAGAAAGAGGTAGCCAAACATGCTTGCAAACATGACAGCCTAAGTTCCTTCCCCAGAGTACCAACTCAACACAACTCCTCTGACCTCTTTGTGCGTGCTGTGGTATGTGCATGCTATTGCGTATGCACATACGTGCACTAAATAAACTAGTACATGTAATTTACAAACAGAAGGTGACAGCTAGTAAAAGGGCAGATAGTCACACTTGAAGTTTTCTGACGTCTAAGTCCAAGATTCCACCCAGCGTCCCGTTCTTCCTATTCCTGACCCAGCAAAAGATATTCAGCCCCTCAGACCAAATCATTCCAAACCTGTCTAGTTAGACCCAAGAGCACACGAAAATGCCCGACTGCCTCCCTGAGCCTGCCAAGGGATCTAGACTGTCTCCCAAGCCCTTGCTCCTGCTCCCCCAGTTCACTGAGCTCCCTTTGCAGCCTCCCTCACTGGCCGGTGGCTTCGATCATCTGGTCTCCTGCCTGTTGGCCAGCAAGTGTGTGCCAAGCTTTACTCCTCCAGCCTGCAGAGTTACAAGTGAGCTGTTGCCAAGGAGGGCAGGGTGCTGTGGGCAGGGTGGATGGCTTGGACAGTGGCGAGTACTTAGAATACTTCTGTCCCTTGTCCTCCCTTTTTCTTTTTAGCTGTTTTTGGTGAGCATATTGGCTAGGGGAAGCTTAGAGTGTACCTCTCTCCCTCCGATTTCTTTACAGCTGGCTGCAGGAGACCTTGCCAGCCTGTGGCTCCAACCTGCTTGCTGTGGTACAGCCCAGTTTGCAGCTGGCCTGGACACACACCTATGCCACATTCAGTTTCCTTTCTGCTCACTGTGCCTCCTACCTTGACACTCTCACTGGCTTCTTTCAGAGGGTAAGCTGAAGACCAGGAGTCAAAAAATGTCCCATCCTCCCAGGGACAGAGTTCCGCATGGGCAGCAGAACCCTAGGGATGGGGACATTGCTCTCAGCATCTTACCTCAACCACTCTCCCTGGTCCTGCTGCAGGTCCAGCTCCCTGAGGCCCTGCATCAGCTCTTCCACTTGCTGAAGGAGCTGCTGCTGCTCTTCTACCATAGTGTGCTGCTGCCCACGCGGCACTTGCTGCTTGCAGCCCTGGCCCAAGTCCAGGAGCATTGCCACGAGGCCTGCAGGTAAGACTCACTCTAGGCTCTACAGGGCCCCACTTCTGGTCCCTGGAACAAGGCGACACCATTCATTTTGTCACAGTCACTCTGGAATGAGGGTTATGGGTTTAAGCTGCAGCCCTGTGGGCTAAAATAGTCCCACGCTTGATCCCCAGCCCTCTCAAATGTTCTGCTTTTCTCCTAGAGGGGAAGTGACCTGGGACTGCATTAAGACACAGTTCAGCAAAGCTGCCCAGTGGACCTGGCTCTGCCTGCAGGATGTCACAGTGGCTTTCTTGGACTGGGCACTCGCCATGATATCCCAGCAATAGACCCTGCCTGCCTGGCCACTGGTTTCTGTGGTGGGCCAGCTATTAAAGGCTGCTGGGGGTTACAGGAGGCACTTGGTGCCTGAGTTCTGCCTCCTAGGCAAGAGTTCAGGTGCCTCTGCCTCACTTCTCCGTCTTCAGGAGGCTGGGCAGGAGCTTCTCGGCCTCCTGCCCCCAGGTCTGCTAGGTGTCTCAGGCCCAGTTGCAAAGTGTCCAAGCCTCCTCTGGGCTGGTAGCCTTTCTCCACTTCCCTCCCTCTCTCTGTCCATCCATCTCATCACTTAAGCCGCCACGGCACACCTCCAAAAAAGGGGAAGTGGTCTCCTGTTCCTGGTCACGACTTAAACCACAGCAGAAAAAGGGAAAGTACTTCAGAAAGGCCAGCACCACGGTGGACAGCAACAGTGACACTTCCACCAGCAGCCTGGGTGGCCGTCAGTGGACATGCAAGCCATGTGAACAAGCCTGTTGCCTCAAAACGCCCAGAGCAAGCATGCCTTCCAAGGAGGCTACTTGTCCCCTGCTCTGTTAGTGAGCGCCCTGGCTTCTCAACTCTATTCTGCGTGGTGCTGGGGCTCCTCTGTCAGATCCGTCCATGGCACAGTCCACCGAAAAGCCACGTCCTTCCATCAGCCTGCCGAAGGGAATCAGCATATGGCTCCTGGGGATAATAAAGGACACAGACTGGATTTCTAGCTTGCCTTTCTGAATCTTCATATGGGACAGAACAGCAGAGCCTTGGGCAACAATTGAGCTTCTGGCAGGGAATGTCTACCTTTACCACTCAAAACTAGGTTTCCATGACTCAGTTAGCTTTTGTGATTTTGTCTGACTTGTCCATGATTCCTATTCAAAAATTTGCCTCAGTGTGATTGGGAAGGAAGGAGCAGAGCTGGGTGGTTTCACAATCCTTAATTTATTAATCAGCTCATTTTATGAGGCAGTCAGTTTAGACCTCCAAGAGACGAAAGCAGGGCTTAACCCCAGTTTTCATTTTGGTTTGAGACAGTCCGTTGTGGGTGTTCTCATCTCTTGAGCTCTTGTCAAATAAGAGCTGCTTCTCAGGCAGCTTTGTTTCCCCAGAAGCGCGGTAGCTCCACAGCAGCCACTTCCTCCTATAGCCCCTCCTGTGATACCTGGGGAAACCCTGTGTCCCTTCCCCAACAGAAATTAAGGTAGCAAGTTTGGAGACATCTTGACCCAGTTTATACACCCTGGCCTCTGGCTTTTGGCTACTTATTTTAGAAAAGGCCTTGCTGGCCTCCTGGCAGTTAACCACGACCAGTTCCCAGTGAGAAAGCTCTGCCCACCAAGGACCAAACAGCCTGCTAGGTCTGATTGTCCAAGTGTCCCATGTATTCTGTGTGTTCCTGTCAGTCCGCCACAAATACTCCACCCTACCTCGTGTTGGAGAGGACAGCCTGTAGCAGCCACAGCACACAATACTGTCAAGACCTCAAGGATGCTAGCTAGCCTGGTTTGTTTTTTAATCCAGCAACCTTAGTCATACCCTTGTTTTTTGCTGGCTTCTATTCTGTAGTGGCTTAACTTTGGTTCATATTTTTTGCTATTCAAATCCTTAAATATAACTTTTTTTTTTCCAACTTAGCATCTCCATGGTGCCTCATGGGGACACTAATACCGACTTTTTATTGGATATTCTATGTCTTTACATTTCAAATGTTATCCCTTCCCCTCTCCCCCATCTCCTTGCTTCTACGAAGATGCTCCCAGTCCCAAATACCCACTCCCACCTCAGCACCTTGGCATTCCCATACACTGGAAAAACAAGCCTTTGCTGGACCCAAGGCCTCTCCTCCCATTGATGCCATCCTCTGCTACATATGCAGTTGGAGCCATGAGTCTCCATGTGTCCCATTGATTGGTATTTTAGTCCCTTGTTCTTCCCATGGGGTTACAAACCCTTTCAGCTCCTTCACTGGGGTCCCCATGTTCAGTCCAATGGCTAACTGCAAGCATCCTCATCTGTATCAGGCTCTGGCAGAGCCTCTGAGGAGGCATCCATGTCAGGCTCCTGCCAATAAGCACTACTTGGCATCAGCAATAGTGACTGGATTTGGTGGCTGAATATATATGAGTCCCCAGGTGAGGCAGTCTCTGGATGACCTTTTCTTCAGTCCTTGCTCCACTATTTGTCCCTGTATTCCCTCTATGAGCCTGTTGGGGAAATGAGCTCTTGTTCAGTTGTTTGCCCCAGATGGGGACAGTACAGCACTTTTCCTGCCTGTAGACAAGTACCACCTGCTCTCCATTAAAACAAAGCCAGACGTCCAGACATCCGTTTCATTTTTACAGAGCTGTCAATAAATTTGGGTCCAAGATGAGCTAGTAAATGAAACCAGCGTGAAGCCCAGACTGTGTCCCAGTGGTGAGACCACCAGTGACAACAGTGAGCAGGGAGGGTAGAGGGCTGATGTCATGCCAGTGAAGTTCAGTGGGTAGCCAGGAAACTGAAGGGCAGTTTGGGTGTCTCACAGCTCTGCTGTTCTATTATGTGTTAAGCTTCTATCTTCCTCTGCTACTTTGAAGTCCGCAGCTTGACTTTTAGGTCTGGTGGCTGCCTGGCAGATGGGCAGAAAATTGCTGGGCTCACACCCGCAGCGCATTTGTCGGTTCATTCTCAAAACACCACCGCCCCACAGCGATGGGCATTCTGTCTTTTTTTTTTTTTTTAAGATCTATTTATTTTATTTATATGAGTACACTGTCGCTGTCTTCAGACACACCAGAAGAGGACATCAGATCCCATTACAGTTGGTTGTGAGCCACCATGCAGTTGCTGGGAATTGAACTCAGGACCTCTGGAAGAGCAGCCAGTGCTCCTAACCACTGAACCATCTTTCCAGCCCCAGTAACCCTATACTCAAGCCCCTCCCCCCAAAAAACCCAAAATCTATATACTACTATATGTTAGCACACAGGTAAATTTTTTTTGATCAAGTGTAATTTCACAGCAGTTTCAGATTCACGTCCTCACCACCACACATGTGCGCGCACAGATGTGCGAGCACACACACAAGCATACACATTGGTGTTTCCACTAGTGCAGAACATGCTCATGTTATAATCTGACTTTACACTCACTCAACTACCACCCAAGGTCTGTAGCTTAGACACACACTTCCATAGATAGTAGCTTACATGAAATGCCTATTGTGGACCCGAGGGAGATAGCTCAGTGGTCAAGATCACCCCAGTTCCCAGCACTCACACTGGATGGGTCACAACCATCTGTAACTCCAGCTCAGGTGTCTGATACCTTTGGTGTCAATAGGTACCTTCACTCGTACACACACAGTTACAACAAATCTTACATGTCTTATGGCATGTGTCCACTACTCACATTTCACTGACCTGAAAATGCCCTGGCTCCCCGTGATCCTTCCCCAGAGCCAGTGCAGCTCATCGGCCTTTATGATCTCCAGATTTTTGCCTTTCCCACACTGCTGTGGTATTGGTAACTGCACATATTTTAAGTTATGATCTCTCCTACCACAGAGAAAGGTTTCTGTTCCAAAAGAGAGCCAAGGAGGGTTCAAAGGAGGCGAAATCCTTAACTTGCCTTTAAGCATCAGCCAGCAGAACTAACAACCTGGGAAGGAAACTGAAAAGGAAGACAAAGCTCATTTTGATTAGTGGTTTCTGTTACATTTACCATGTTCCTATTAAGCCACATACTCCAAATTTTCTGGATCATAGCCACGTCTCTTGGTGGTTTGGCTCTGTCTGCCCACTGCTGTGGGGCCTGGCATCACGGAGCATTACACAGGGACAGAGTGCTACCGTGAAGACTGTCTCAGTAAGGAGCTGGAAGTGGCCTAGGAGATCCCAGCAGGAAAGTCACATGTACTTCAGTGGCAGCACTAAGGTGGTGTGTGGTCTCTACCTTATTAGATGTCACTTCACTGTCCTCATCAAGGGTGCGTGGAGGAAGTGTAATTATCCACACAAGTTAGGACAGGAAAAAGGGCAAAGTGAGTACCATCCCCAGTGTGACGGTAGTGCGCAGTATCTGAAGTCGGTGGGAGGTAGTTAAAATTTCTCTCCACAGCTCCTTAATAGACGGTTTATGTAAGCGAAGTCCCCTAAAGCCAAAGCAGGACCATCAGCCCATTGACCTCACTGAAGCTAAGCTTTTGAGACTATAACAGGTTGTGAAGCAAGATGGGCAAGCAACTGCTATCATTATTAAACATGAAGAATCACACTGGGTGGTGGCACACACCTTCAATCCCAGCACTTGGGAGGCAGGGGCAGGGCAGGCAGATCCACAAGTTCAAGACCAGCCTTCTCTACAGAGTGGGCTCCAAGACAGCCAGGCAGGGCTACAGAGAGAAATGTCTTGAAGAAACAAAATAATAATGAGATAGACAATGATGAGCCAAATGTGAGACTCACTTCTAATTCCAGCACTTGAGGGGTGGAGGCAAGAGGCTTAATGTCAAGGTCACCTTCCTGGTCTACGTGGGACATTGTTTCCCAAAAACTCCCAGCACTGAAGAGGGAGGAGAGGCAGGCCAGTCTCTGAGTTGGAGGCCTGTATAGTCTACATGAGTTCCCAGACAGTGCTATGTAGAAAGACCTTGACTCAAAAAAGAAAAAGACAAAAGAAACCGAAGAAGAGTGACCATTCTAGAATACCAGTACTGAAAGTGTGGTCAGAAGTCCTCTAGGGGTTCTAAGAATTCAACATTGTTCCCTAAGATTCTTCTCATAATGCTAAGATGCCATTGCCTTTGTGACTGACCTGAGGCTAGCTGGGTTTAAACACCAATAAAACCACCAGAGCATGGGTGGGATTCATGGATAGGAGGCCAAGTAGTGTTCTCCAAGTATGAGTCCCCTGGAGACCTTGAGTGTCCTTGGTAGAGGGAGAACAGGCTGAGAGCTCATGAACTCACCACACAGAAGAACTTGGGACTTTTGAGAAACATAATCATTGTTAGGGAACCTGAAACACTCTTTCTCAAATAATACAAGAAAAAGCAATAAAGGGTTCCTCCTGGAGTGGGTATCTGAGGGTTCTGGCAACAGCTAACAAGTATGTAGCATTTTCCCAGATCAGCTTTAAAATTTTTTTTCTATAATGTGTGTGTGCGTTGTGCACACCATGCCTGTACAGACACCCAGAGAGGCCAGAAGAGGCCATCTTTTCTATAATGTGTGTGTGTGTGTGTGTGTGTGTGTGTGTGTGTCTGTCTGTCTGTCTGTTGTGTGCACACCATGCATGTACAGGCACCTAGAGAGGCCAGAAGAGGCCACTGGAACTCTGGAAGCTGGAGCTACCTGCAGTTTCGAGGGCACCAGACTTGAGTGCTGGGGACTTGTCTCTGGCCCTCTGGAAGAGCATTAAGTGCGAACTGCTTCGCTATCTCTGCAGCCCCTACCAAAATCATGATGGTGATGATGAGCTCAGGACTTCAGACCTTTAGTTACTTTTCTGTCCTATTGTCATTTAGAACTGTGGCTCCTGCAAAGATCTTTGCAGAGAGAGGTATTGTGCATATCTTAGAAAATTGAACATTGAAACCAAATCTCAGTTTTTAAACTGTAAATACCAAACCATTTATTGTTTAAAAGCTCCGATGAAGTAGACTGTGCTGATCTTATCGGAAGCTTTGATGAACAGAAGGAGCCTTTCAGCCTCCATAGTGCCTTTCAGAGGTCTGAGTAACTCACTATGAATTTAAGGATTGTAGATTCCATTTGTGGGAAAAAGTGTCATTGGAATTTTGGTAGGAACTGCATTGATTTATATGCTTTTTGAAGTAGGGCTGCTATTTAAACAATATTAAGCTTTCCAAAGCAACTGGCATGTGATTCCATTTATTTAAGGTGTTCGATTTATTATTGTGATGGGGTGTGCATGTGGTGAGGCCGAGCTGAAGGAATTGGTTCTCTGTGGGGTCCTGGGGCTTGAACTCAGGTCATCAGATACTGACGTTCACATAATAAATAAGTTCCTTCTTCCTTCGGCTGCTGTTGCTTCTTTTTCCTCTTCTTCTTCATCCTCCTCATCCTCATCTTTTCTTCTTCTTCTTCCTCCTCCTCCCTCTTCCTCCTCCTCTTCCTTCTCCTCCTCCTCCCCTCCTCTTCCTCTTCTTCTTCCTCCTCCTCCCTCCTCCTCCTCCTCCTCCTCCTCCTCCCCTCCTCCTCCTCTTCTTCTTCCTCCTCCTCCTCCACCTTGTCCTCCTCCTCCTTCTTCATCTTCCTCCTCCTCATCTTTTTCTTTTTTGTTGTTTGGTTTTTTTTTTGTTTGTCTTGGAATGTGCTTTGTAGATGAGACTAGCCTCCAGTTCCGCCTGCCTGTGTCTCCCGAGTGCTGGGATTAACAGTGCACATCACCACCTCCCAGCTGCTGCTGCTTCCTCCTCCTCCTCTTCCTCCTTTTTCATATCTTTTTGAGTCAACCTAGGTAATTTGTATGTTTCTAGGAATTGTATTTAGGATGTATTTAGATTACCTACTTTTGTTATTTAACTGTTCGTAGTACTTATTTTTAAATTCTTTTACTTCATATGCTTCTCTTTAAAAAGTACATTTACTCTCTCTCTCTCTCTCTCTCTCTCTCTCTCTCTGTGTGTGTGTGTGTGTGTGTGTATGTGTGTGTATAGAGGTGAGAGGACATTCTGAAGAAGTTGGTTTCATGTGGGTTTCAGTGTCACACTCAGATTGTCAGCCTGGCAGCAGGTACCCTTACCTGCTGAGCCTTCCTGACAGTCCAAGTGCTTTTGTTTTGAAGTTTATACCCCATAATAATCATATTCCAAATAAATTAAACTCAAATAGAACAAAATTGAAAAGAAGATATGTGAATATTTAATTTTTATTTGCATGTTCATTTACATAACAATATGCTAACTATCAAAGCAACAAAGAAAGATCCCAGAGAATTGGGTGATTAATGTTTGTGCACAGGATTTTAAAATGTGTTTATATCACACAGCACCACTACCGAGAGAGGAGGGGCAGGGGGGAGACCTGGAGAAAAATATTTGCAGCAAACATGCAATGGATATATCTTTCATGTTAAAATCTACTCTAAATAAAAAAAAAAACTCACTGAACACAAAATTATGTGTGAGAGACATAACTCATAAGTAACTCTGTAAGCAAACAGCAAGCTTGCAAAAAAGATTCATTTCACCAATGGACTAAAAAATGTAAAATAAGACGCAACTTATTTTGCCCATTTTGGAGGCCAGGGAGTGGATTGTGATGGTTGTATATTCTCAGCCCAGGGGGTGGCACTATTAGAAGGTGTGGCCTTGTTGGAGTAGGTGTGTCACTGTGGTGTGGGCTTTAAGACCCTCACCCTAGCTGCCTAGAAGTGAGTATTCTGCTACCAGCCTATAGAGGAAGATGTAGAACTTTCAGCTCCTCCTACACCATGCCTGCCTGGATGCTGTCATGTTCCTGCTTTGATGATTATGGACTGAACCTCTGAACCTGTAAGCCAGCCCCAGTTAAATGCTGTCCTTACAAGTTGCTTTGGTCATGGTATCTGTTCACAGCAGTAAAATCCTGAGACACCCATCATTAATAAAAATGATGATTTTTCTCTTTATATTTATTTAGTGTTATGTGTGTGTATGAGTGTGCATGTGTGTTCTTGTAGAGGCCAGGGGACAGCTTGAAGGAGTTGGTTCTCTCCTGCAGGTCTAGTGGGCCCACGGAATCAGACTCAGGCCTGTCAGGCTTGGCCACAAGTGCCTTTGCTGCTGAGCCATCTCAATGGCTCTGAAGGACTCATTAATACTTAAATCAATGAATTGCTAAGATAGAATCTGTATATTATGAGAAATAAATTAGAAACTTTTATCAAAAGGTGTGAGAAAACTCATACTTTTTGACCAAATGAGCACATTCCTTAAAAACTGTCTCGGTGGATGAGTAAGCAGAAATATGGGCAAAGAGTCCTAAGAATGTGCACTCTGGGCTTGGTGGCTCATACCTTTAACATCAGCACAGGCAGGCAGATCGAAGACCTCCAAAACTTAAAGGTCAGGCTGGTTTACATATGGAGGTCCAGTCTAGCCAGGTCTAAATAGTGAGATCCTGTCACAAACACAGACACAAAGAGGTAAAGGTGTTGTCACGGTTCTGTGGTCCCTAGTGCTTGGGTCAGGAGCAGACTGATACATAACGCTTTGTCTCAAAACAACGATAAAACCAGAATGATAATAATTGTAACATGTTTATACTAAAAATTTAAATATAACCCCCCATAAGAAGGTGAATTATTTAACCAATAATTTCAAAAGGTCTCTGAAGGAAGTACTACTGAATAACCGAGTTCAATTTATTAAAGTACTGGTTATAATCTGCAGAGTAAATGTTGGCAAGGCTGTGGAGAAACGGAAATCCACAAACACTTAGTGGGAGGCTAAAAAGGTTTCATCCAGCCCCAAACCCGTGCTTTAACACACAAAAAGAAGAAAGGCAAAAGGAGGAGGGCAGGGACTGCGTGGGAAGAGATCATCAGGAATGTTAACAAAAAATGCATGTGATCAAAATAGACTATAAAAATGTTAATAAAGCCCATTATTTACGATTCACATGTGCTAATAAAAAGGTTTTAAAATGTTGGTGCTGTGGAAGTAGCTTGGCCATTCCTAAAAATTTCAATATGTAATGTTACAATCCCATGCCGAAAAGAAAAGAAGAGGCTGGAAGCCAGTTAGCCCGTAGTTGCCAGTGAATGAAGGGAACCTTCAAAGACAATGAATGTTCTTGTGGTGACTCAAAAGAAGTTTCATCGGATGTGCTGGTGATTTGATCTCAGCATTCTGGATGTAGAAACAGGTGAATCTCTTCGAGTTGGAGGCAAGATAGGTCCTAGGCTCCAGCCTGAACATTAAAAACAAACAAAAAAACCCTCTAATCTAGAGAGGTGACATTTGTTCAGCATTGTGATTGTACTAAAAGGTCATTGAATCGCTCGCTTTGACGTTTTCTGACCTAAGGTCTGGTTAGTTCTTAGGTGGAAGACCACTTTGGGAATACTTGGATTTGAGAACAAAGAAATAAGTATGTTATATGAACACCAAATTTTAAAGGCTTCATAAAAGGGGGGGGCAGATAGCGGGGTTGGGGGTTGTAATGGAAGGAAGGGAAAAGGAAGGAGATGGAGAGAGAAAGAGAACTATGAATTGCTTAAAATGCTAAGGGCATGCCCTGAGAGCTATCTGCAGATGAGTTTCGGGCACTGTGGCCACATTTCCCCCCATCAGAATGAAATCAAGATTTCAAATCACCTCTTTACCTGGCTGGGTGTTTCAGAACTGCGATTGGAGGCGGGGTTCCTGGACCCACACACTCGTCAGTCAGGGTAGGCTCCACAGAGGACCTGGGTGCTGAGTTTGTTCCTTTGTTTTTAAAAAAGGGGGGTTAGCTTTCTGTGAGCCAATAGTGGGCTGGCCCTGCGAGGAAGAGCAACAAATACGTGAGCCAGATAAGGGTCAACCCATCACCCCAGAGAAGACACTTGGTTGGAAGTGGAGCCCAGGTGGGGCGGAAACCTTTCCCAGACCTCGACCATAAATGTGAGGTGGTTTGAAAATCGCAGGGCACTACAGGATCCGGCTGGCCTGGGGACTGCACCCAGCCGGAGGGCACCGGGAGTCCGGGCCCCGCTGCATCCCAGCGTCCCGAGCATAGGGGTCGCTCGCTCCCGCGGCTCCGTTTTCCCTTCTGGCCCGGACCTCGGTGAATGGACCCCGGCACTCCAGTTAACGGAGCGAATGCCGTTCGCATCATCAGAACAACATGCCTCATACTTTCATCGCGCCGAAAGCCAAAGGAAACCTGGAGCAGAAGCCGCAAGCACGAATCGTAGTTTCAAACACCGAAACTAATAGTGGAGGAACTCCACCCCAGCTTTATCCTCGGCCCGGCTCTCGGCGAGCGTCTGCTGCAGGGTGCGAGCCCGCAAGCCCGCCTTTTCTTCCGGCCCCGGCTCCTTTAGCTTGTGAAGAAGCACGAGTTAGGAAAAAACGTTTTGGTAAGCATTAGAGGGGAAACCGCAGCAGTCCGGAGCAGCGGGGCCTTCGATAGCTCAGTTGGTAGAGCGGAGGACTGTAGTTGGTGCTACATGGCAATCCTTAGGTCGCTGGTTCGATTCCGGCTCGAAGGACTTCGTGGATTTTTTTTTTTTTTTTTAGCTACATACCCAAGTTCAATTGCTCCGTGTGCGGGAAACGCTTATTTGAGGATAGGCGCTGTATGTGCCTTGCTACTGCTGACCTTGGGTAAAACACGTAGGCGGCTAAGTAGTCGGAGTACAATGCGCCTTGTCCGCGCATCAGGGGTAAAGATAGTGACAAGTACTTCAAGAAAAGTCCTTATTTCTTATGTGTTTATGACATGGCTCAGTTTCAAAACCTTGTTGACAGAGTTCCACCTGTACTTTATACTCTGAACATTAGAAACCTTCCTCTTGGGAAACCTTGTAAAGGTTACAGGAAGGTATGGTTCTGCAGCTGGGGGATTAGCTCAAATGGTAGAGCGCTCGCTTAGCATGCGAGAGGTAGCGGGATCGATGCCCGCATCCTCCACTTCGTTTTGTACACCATCAGGTTCATGATCACTTGTCCACGTTTTTGTTACAACGTAGAGAGAGGAGCACCATAAGCAAAGAGCGGCTTCACATGGAATTTTTTTTTCTTATTCGCAGGTAAGTCTCTTCCTGTTTCCCGCTCCTTGCTTTGTCTTTCCCGCCTCGGGGAGGCGGGCCGTTAACCGCCCACAGAGAAGACGCCTTCTGAGCCGCACAAGGCGGTGGCCCGCGGAAGCCCCCAAACGGCCCCCTCACAGGTACCTGCCAACGTGCACGGAACACTGCGTGGCGACCAATGGCAGTGCGCTTTACTGGGCGGGTAGCCAGCTGCAGCTGCGGCCAATAGGCAAGAGACTTCTTGTTTCCTGGCAGAGTGGGGTCCCGGCACCGCGGCTCTCTGGTTTTGTGTGGGTCCCGGGTGGAGGGCCCGGGTGCCGGGGCCCGAGCTGCCGCCTCGCTAGCGGGAGAGGGAGCGGGAGCAGCGGCCCGGAGAGAGGTGAGGGGCTCTGCGTGGACCGCGGCCCCGCCGGCAGGCCCCGCCCCCTTCTCAGCCCGCTCCGCCGGAGCCCCCGTCGAATGCCGCCCCGCCCCCCGGCCTGCTGCGGCCGGCCGACCCCGCCTCTGGTCGACTGCCTCCGCTCCTGTGGCCTCACCTCTGACCCTTAGGACCAGCCTCCCCGTCCTCCAGTGTCGCTGTCTCGACCCCTCCCACGCCTCCAAACCCCACCCTGCCCTGGACCAGCCAGGCAGTGCGAGGGTCCTCGCGAATCGAGGAGCTTCCTGCTGCTTCCAAGCGGGACTCTACTGGCCCAGCCTTCCTAGGGGTGCTTAGGACGCCCGTTACCCACACCTTCGAGGGTAGCTTTTGCACGGGCTGGTGTCTACCGGGAGGGAGGATGGAAACAGACCCTAATTGGAACTGAGGTTCAGGGCAGGTGAGCAAGTGGCTTTGGCCGGCCATAGGCTACGTTTTCCTTATAGGCGTTTTAGAGGAAGGGGGTGGTAACAGAAGCAATCAAGGTCTCAGAAACAATCGTGTAATTCTAGTCAGTGCTGGTGAAGACAAAGAGGTAAAGAAAGGAAGCTACCATTTACACATTGAAACTTGGTTCTTCCTACTCTGAGCTGCCTAGTACAAAGCCGATCTAGGAAATTTAATATGGCCCGCCCCTCATGCAGTAAGTGGCAGTCCTCTAGCGTTTTCCAACTCAGCTAAGGAAGCCATTGAGCATTCGATTTGGGAATAGTGGAGATGTAGTAAAATAGGGTGTTTTTAGGTCACTTATACTCCGTGGGTGTCCAGGGACAAAGTTGTGCTTTCTCTTTTTTTTTTTTTTTTTTTTTTTGTTTCCTATTATGTGCTGGGGACTAAGCCCCGCTTTCTCATGATCTTGCTAAAAGACTACTTCCATGTTTACTAAGAAATAGAGTGTTTTGCTTCATAGAGTAATAAAAACATTTCTCATTTATTCAGAGATACCAAAAACATTGTTTCATTTTCTGCCCCTCCTCCCTATCCCAACTTTCATTTTTTCCCCAGCTCTCAGGGCCTGTGTGGGGCAAGAGGATGCTTTCCCAGCCCCACCATGGAGCTGCGCTGTGGGGGATTGCTGTTCAGTTCTCGCTTTGATTCAGGGAACCTAGCCCATGTGGAAAAGGTGGAGACTGTGCCTAGTGATGGGGAAGCTGTAGGAGGGGGGGCAACAGCCCCCACTAATGGCTCTGCTTCTTCCCCCGACTACGAGTTCAACGTATGGACACGGCCAGACTGTGCTGAAACAGAATATGAGAATGGGAACAGGTATGAGGACTTAGAGAGTGGGTGGGCATGTCCAAGTGCCTGGACATATACTGTAGTCAGTCGGTCCTTTGAATTCAGTATCTCTTCCAACCCCTCCTCCCTTTCCTCCTTGCCAAATAGCCCTCTGCTGTTTGGACTTGATTCCGCTTTCCCCCACATCCTCTCTGCCCTCCCACATCTAACAGCTATCTTCTCTTGGTTCTCTCAGGTCATGGTTCTACTTCAGTGTCCGGGGAGGAACTCCAGGAAAGCTTATCAAGATCAACATTATGAACATGAACAAGCAAAGCAAACTATATTCTCAGGGCATGGCCCCCTTTGTGCGCACATTGCCTTCCCGGCCACGCTGGGAGCGTATTAGAGAACGGCCCACCTTTGAGGTAAGTTCGTCATTAGGAGGAAAAACTGGGTGTTGGTAGAGGAATCAGTCCCTGAGAGAGAGTACCGGGCAGGTGCAACCCCGACGTTTTAGTATCTTCTTTCTTCCACCCCTAGCTGGGGTCCAAGTATAAAGCCCTGCTTCAGCAAGCCTGAGGAAGCTGGTTCTCATATGCAAAGTATCAGAGGGAGGGAGTTGGTAAAGGTGAGAGGGGCATGAGTTCAGTTCCCGTGTCCCCCACAGGAGGAACCCAGTGCTGACAGATGACATTTCCTCCCTCTTCCTCCTCTGCTCCCCAGATGACAGAGACACAGTTTGTGCTGTCCTTTGTTCACCGTTTCGTAGAGGGCCGCGGAGCCACCACCTTCTTCGCCTTCTGTTACCCCTTCTCCTACAGTGACTGCCAGGACTTGCTAAGTCAGCTAGACCAGCGCTTTCCAGAGAATTATTCTGCCCATAGCAGGTGCTAACACCATTCTTATGCCTGCTGTACTGTGGGTTTTGTAGCACCTCTTCCGGCATTTGTCCTAAGAGCTCTCAGCCAGAGGCCATCAGTCTTTTCCATGTGTAGAATGTAGCGTTTTGAGAAATGTATCCCTTTGCCACCATAATCAGCATCTCAGCACCTACATGCCCTTCTCCCACCTGTCCAATGCATGCTTCTTCTCCAGTTCTCTTGAGCTATTCTGAAGTTAGCCAGTACTGTAGCTGCTCAGCATGTCTTCTTGGTTTTCCTCTACTGAGGGCAACTCTCTGTACAAAAATTAATCTGTTCTGATGAACTAGGAGAGCAAACAAAAAAAAATTCACCCTTAAATAATAGGGGTGGAGGGGCAACAGCAAAAGGGCTCAGTGCATAAAGGGGGGAGTTTGCTGCCAAACCTGATGATATGAATCTGTCCCCAGAACCAACAGGAGGAAAGAACCAACTTCTACAAGCTGTTCTCTGACCTCCACATGTGTTATGGCATGTGCACATGTATGTGTGCTCATGTAAGAATACACACACATATGCTAAAAACTTGAGTCCTATATCCCACATCTAGCAGTGCAAGGCCACATATATCCTTAGCCTTACCAGCTCAAGGAACTGTGAGGCCCCAAAAGTTATGGTGAGGGACCAGCTAACATAAGTCCTGAGCTGGTATGCTGCGTGCCTCTTGCTAGGACTTTAGGGACATCTGACTATTGATTTCATCCCTGTAGTCCTCTGGATAGCATTTATTACCACCGAGAGCTTCTCTGCTATTCTCTGGATGGACTTCGGGTAGATCTACTAACAATCACTTCCTGCCACGGGCTTCGAGATGATCGAGAGCCCCGTCTAGAGCAGCTGTTTCCTGATCTTGGCACTCCCCGACCGTTCCGTTTCACAGGCAAAAGAGTAAGTGGGAAGAACACTAAAGCTGTGTTCTTGGGTGGAAGAAATGGCTGCTCTGAGAATACTTGGTACTGTTACAAAGGATCCTTGTTTGGTTCCCGGCACCCACACTGTGCAGTTGCCTGTAACTCCTGCTCCAGGGGATTAGGATGACTTCTTGTGGCCTCCACAGGTACCCACATACAGATACAGAAATACACATAAGTAAAACAGGACTCTAACCTTCTCCTATTTCCAGCCCCTGTGCATAGCTTAAAGCTGCTATCTCTACACAGTCTGGACCCAGCTTAGTTTATAGCCCAGGGCAGAGGATTATAATCCTGTACCTCTGATAAACAGCCAGCTAGAAGCCTTAAGGCTCTTTCTACCTCCCACCCCTGCCCACATATTTGTCAGGGTAGAAGTATAGCACCACTGACCTCCTGTCTGCTTCCTTCTCCACCACAGATATTCTTCTTAAGCAGTAGGGTACACCCTGGAGAGACTCCATCTAGCTTTGTCTTCAATGGCTTTCTGGACTTCATCCTTCGACCTGATGACCCCCGGGCACAAACTCTCCGTCGACTCTTTGTTTTTAAGTTGATTCCCATGTTAAACCCTGATGGTGTGGTTCGGGGCCACTACCGGTAAGTAGCCGAAACAGCCTTTCTGCCTTTACCCCAGTCTCGTGTCTCACTTTGCTGTGAAGGTCAGCCAGCCTCCTGACTGGTTTGGACTTCTAGTCCTCCTGTACCCTAACCAGGGCAAGCCCCTCTAATCTTCCAGTGAGCTGAGAGGGGATGTAGTTCATGCAAACACATCCTGAGTGGGAGCAAAGGCAGGAGAAGACTAGCAGGTTGAAGGGGGCTGTCCTTGGACTTCGACAGTGGCATGACGCAAATGAAGGGAGGCTTCTGTCCTTTCCCAGCATGACTTAGGCTTTTCACTTTACAAGTCTTCCAGTGTCCTTGTCACCTACCCTAGTGTGTCCTTTGGTGGCCTGTTGAGTCCTGTCTTCCTACAGCACAGACTCCCGTGGAGTGAACCTGAACCGTCAGTACTTGAAGCCCGATGCCGTCCTGCACCCAGCCATCTACGGCGCTAAAGCTGTGCTACTTTACCATCACGTGCACTCGCGTCTCAACTCCAAGAGTCCCTCAAACCAGCAGCCCAGTCTTCACCTTCCTCCTGAAGCTCCTCTTTCTGACCTCGAGAAAGCCAACAATCTCCACAATGAAGCTCACCTCGGGCAGTCACCTGATGGGGAAAACCCTGAGACTTGGACTGAGACAGAGCCATCAGAAGAGAAGACTGAGCCAGTGTGGATTATGCCACAACCAATTCCTGAACTTGAGGAGCCAGCCCCTGACACCATCCCCCCAAAAGAGAGTGGTGTGGCTTACTATGTAGACTTGCATGGACATGCTTCCAAAAGGGGCTGCTTCATGTATGGAAACAGCTTCAGTGATGAGAGCACCCAGGTAGGACTCTAATACTGTGTGGCAGTAAGTACTGCAGGTTAGGACAAGGGTCAGTTACCAACAAGGCGGGAGGGAGCCTTCCAGGGGAGCTTCAAAGGATGGAGAGATGGCACTAGGCCGTGTATCTTAGCCCTTGTGTCATGGTGTCTGAGTAAAGAGCAAGCTCCAGCATTCCAGTCTCCCATCGAGCTTTGAAGACTAGAGAAGAAGGAAGATTTGGAGGGGACATCTAAAAGCTTAAAAGAAGTAATGTTCAGCAGTGAGGCTTAAAGAAACCTTGCTTACTGCTGATGGTTGATGGCATGTGTGGCGGTCACATGATTGTCTGCCTTATTTTCCTTGCCTTTGTCCCTTCTTTCTCTGTCATCTTCTGAGTTGCCTTTCTTCCCCCTCACAGGTGGAAAACATGCTATATCCAAAGCTCATCTCCTTGAATTCAGCCCACTTTGACTTCCAGGGCTGCAATTTCTCAGAGAAGAACATGTATGCCCGGGACCGTAGGGATGGCCAGTCCAAGGAGGGAAGCGGCCGCGTTGCAATCTACAAAGCCTCAGGGATAATCCACAGGTTGGGAGGAAACTGGCATAGTTGAGAAAATAACTTTAAAGGAAAAAAAAATACTTATTCCAGGGTGTTTGAGGGGCTGGAACTACCCGAGTCTTGTCAAAAGAGAGCCTCAGTTATCAAGGTTGGCATTAATCTGGGAGTCTTATTTTTGGAGAACTTCCTGGGCACATGGTCAGTTGTTACTTGGGAATTATTAGCATTTTCTCTTGGTCTTTACTTGCTTCAAAGTAATTACCATCTTAGGCTATCTACAGTGTCCCTCACTGTCCTGTTGTACCACCTGTTCAGGCAAGACACTGATAAAGATCTCTGTGTCTTAGCTACACACTTGAATGCAACTACAACACTGGACGCTCAGTCAACAGCATCCCTGCTGCCTGCCATGACAACGGGCGCGCCAGCCCCCCTCCCCCTCCGGCGTTTCCTTCCAGATACACTGTGGAACTATTTGAGCAGGTATGAATCCATAGAGTAAGTGGGAAAGGGGAAAGCCCGATCTAGGAAGAATTGATAGCCAGCTCTAAGATCCTCTACAGGGTTAGCTGTCAACGTAATAGGCGAGAACACAGGCATAATTTCTGACCCCAATCACAGACTTTACCCTGGCACATCTAGGTAAATATGTGGTCTGAGCTGATCTCCCTCAAGGGTTTCTCACTCCTAGATTCAAACACAGCACATTATTGTAGTCTTAATGTGTCTTTTTCCAGGCACATAAGAGGTAGAACTGTAGGCTATAAACAACACAAACTCTCCAGGGAAATTCATGGTTCCATGGACACCAGCCCCTGCCCCAAACAGCAAGCTGTAAGTCTACTTGAGATAAAGAACCAGGGCACAAAATTCAGAGTATCCACTGTTAGGTCTAGCCTCTTCTCTCCTACTGTGCTGTTCAACACCCCCAAACAGCTGCAGGATTAGATAGAGACACTGAACCAAAAACTGAACCCCCACAGGTGGGGCGAGCCATGGCCATCGCAGCTCTGGATATGGCTGAGTGTAACCCATGGCCCCGAATCGTGCTGTCAGAGCACAGCAGCCTCACTAACCTGCGCGCCTGGATGCTGAAGCATGTGCGCAACAGCAGAGGTCTGACCAATGCTGTGAATGTGGGCGTGAGCAAGAAGCGAGGATCTCGAACCCCTCCCAAAAGTAACAAGTAAGAGTGCAGGGAAGTTGACCAGTTAGCAGTGAGCTTGTGGGGTTAGGCTGCATGGGGAATGTTTCCTGGGTACATGGAAACTGGTAAGGTGACCTCAGCTTCTGAGAATGGGATCCACTTCCCTTCTACCTAGATCTACATCTAAAGGAGCAAAAACCAGGCCAAGGGACTCCTAGATCCACAATCTTTGTGGCAAGGATGTGGCAGGTCTCAGGTTCCAAGGGCTGTAAATGACTAAATGAAGAGGGTTCTTGAGCCAGCAGCAACAGAATAAGGGAGACCTTTGTGAAGTCAAGCTACTTAGATGACCCTTCCAAGATTAGCTGGTATGCCCAAGTTAGATCCTCATCCATGGGCATACATCCCTTCCCTGGTTCCTGGGAAAGGGTTCCTATTCCCTTTTACCCCAGAAGGAAATTGTAATTGTCATATCCCGAGGAAACTTTCCTAGACCCAGGGTTAATGAGCATCTACCTTTTGCAGTGGATTGCCCGTTTCCTGCTCTGAAAATACCTTGAGCCGGGCTCGAAGTTTTAGCACCAGCACAAGTACCGGTGGTAGCGGCAGTAGCCAACAAAATTCCCCACAGATGAAGAACTCTCCCAGCTTTCCTTTTCATGGCGGTCGGCCTGCGGGGCTGCCAGGCCTGGGCTCTAGCACCCAAAAGGTCAGCCATCGGGTGCTGGGCCCTGTCAGAGGTAAGCCAGTCTGGGAGCCCCTGCAGCAGGTGTTTGGTTGTTTGGGGCATTGCTGGGGGGAAAGAGCTTGAAGACATACAAGGGGCGAATCAATAAACTGGTCTGTAGCAGAAGACTGCAGCCTCTCCTGCGACCTTGTTGTTCCCGCGGCATAACTTGAGAGCAGTACTATGTGTGGCCAGCCATAGAAAGAAGTCCCGGGGATTATTAACTTCAGCACATGCTAGGAGCCAGGGACATTTCCAAGGACTAAACACTAGCTAAAGCAGTGCCAAACGCAGACATGGAACTTCCATCAAGGACAATGCAACTGTGTCTTCTTGGGCAGTAAGGAGGGAATGTCTTTAGAATGGAAATGGTAGCACTGTAGAGTGAAGAGCTCTGCCCACCACCTCTGTGGGCTGTAACTTCCTGGCTTCACAGTGGTGATATAGATTCCACAGGACAGCAGGACTGAAGCCGCTCCTACTGGAGGCTTAGAAGCCAGCGGCCTCCCCTCCCAGCCGTGCACAGTTGCTCAACTAGCAAGTGCCCTTGAGTCTGGGCCAGAACTCTATGGCCAGAATGTGGGCTTGAAGGGGAGGAGAGAAGGGGGTCAGGGTGAAGAAAGCTGACAGGAGCCTGGACTGTGGTGGGAAAGAGACTTTAGTATTACTCTAGAAATACATACCACAAATCAGTGCTGTTGATGTGTTCTGGGCCATAGGAATCTTGTCAAGACATGGAGCCTGGAGCTTTGTTGTCCAGCTGTACACATTTTTGTGAGCATTTTTCTGTTATCAGTTTGCAACATGGCTTTTGGAATGGCCCTGCTATTCACTGGCTTTACAGTCTGCAAATCTGACTGCTAGATAGAGAAGCTGCAGAGGAAACCCAGCTTCTATTAATTAGGATGTTCCCATTTCTAATATGAAAACTGGTTCTGTTTATATTTCAAACCCCCTCGGAGATTCTGTCCGACTTAGAAATAAATAATTATATCCACTGTGCTTTAAAAATATTAAATTAGTAATAATAATGCTTTTAATAATGATAAGAGAATATCACAGATAGCTTCACTTATCTGACCAGGTTGTGTAGGATGGATGACAGTCCCATTTCTCTGATGAGGAAATTTTAAAAAACTGTTTTATGAATGGTTTATCCAACTAGGTGTGATGGCACACACCTATAACCCTAGTTTGGTAGGCTGAGGCAGGAGAATAACACATTGAAGGTCAATCTTGGCTACCTAATCTCACAGGGGTGAAACTGGTGAAGAGTGGGTTATTCTTAAGGCACCGTTACCCCAGCTTGTCTTTTAAGCTCCGGTATACCTAATCTCCCATGTTATTATCTAGATAAAGGTTTATTGTTGATGGTGGGGTTTTTGGGTTTGATTTTGTTGGTGTTTCCTAGATCATAGCTTGTGATTTCTTTATCAGCATTGTAAGTCCTCCATCTTTGACCACAAAGAGCATTTTCTATATGTCATTCCTGGAAGATTCAAGGCAGATTTATTTATACATACATACATACATACATACATACACACACACACACACACACACACACACACACACACATATTGAGGCAGGGTTTTGTTCTATAGCTAGATTGGCTCTGAGTTCAGGATTCTTTTGCTTCCCAAATGCTGGATTATAGGCAAGCTGCGATTCCCAGCTGTAGGCAGGTTTTAGTATTTAATTGACATCCTCCAGCTCCACTTCCTGATGCAGAATTTTGCACTGAAATCCATGAGGTAAAGGCTATATATTCTATGTTACTTCCTCAGACAACTAGTTGAAAATATGCAGCCTGAGTACTAAGTAATTCTTGGTTGACTGACTTGAAACCTAACAGAGGAAACAAAATAACAAATACAACATAAAAAGTATGGCCATTATAAACATGTAGGCCGTTTGGAGAGCTGTGGTAAGTCATAAGTAATTAGACAAAGAATGGTCAGTTGAGAAACAACCTTGAAGAACAAACAGTATGTAGCTTGACAAAACAACCTTCCAAAAATGAGAATGACAGCATGTTCAAAAACACAGCTGGGCAGACGACAAAACCTGCACACGTAGCTGGCATACAAAGGGCTACAGCCTTCACCCACAAAGTTTGGTGAAGACATGTGGCAAGTGTTTTGAAAACAAGGATGCTGAATTAAATGTGCCATATGGTAGCAACTATGGTTGCTTCTAAGAAAAATGGAAGCAAAGGGAACTGCACTGCACATCTGGACAGGGAGACGAGCTTGCAGTCATTGACTCATGAGCTAACCTGTACCAGATTCTGCAAAGAAATCTAAGAATTAATAACAGAAGCAGCAGGGCCCAATAATGGTGAAAGACAGATGAACCAAGAGGCTCCAAAGCTTGTGTAAGAGGGAAATTATGGTGACATTAAGACAGCTGAAAAAACAAAAGGAAAAGCCATTTTAAACAGGCATAGAGGCCTTGACATCTATGGAGATCAGAATCATAGACAGGGCAAGCGGGGGGTCAGAGATCTAGGTCACTATATAGAAATGATAGGTGACTTGGAACAGCTGGTTAGAGAGCTGATGCCCCCAAGACTTGTCTAAAGACTTGTATGTGGCAGGAAACTGGCTTTAAAATCAAGGGGTCAGGATGAAAAGTTTTTGTTTTTTTTTTTAAAGATTTATTTATATTAAGTATATGACCACACTGTCATTGACACACCAGAAGAGGGCATCAGACCCAATTACAGCCACCATGTGGTTGCTGGGAATTGAACTCATGACCTTTGAAGGAGCAGCCAGTTCTCTTAACCCTGAGCCATCTCTCCAGCCCCAGGATGAAAGTTTTGTCAACATAAGACCACATGAGGTCTTAGGCATCTAAGAGTTCTTTGGGCATTTACTGGCACAATTCCTTGAAGACCCAGAACCCCAAGGAAGACTGGTGCTGATTTTGGGTAGGGCTGCAATGCAAACCCAACATCTGGACATCGAATCTTTAGTCAACTATTGAGAAAACTTACTGTTGAGTGTTCTTTGTAACATTTGTCCTACCATGTTCTTTGTAACATTTGTTAACATACCTCTGGCTCTTTGGCCTCAACCACAGCAAACGATATAGTATAACTATTTATATTTATGTATTTTGTGACTGTATGTATATCTGTGCATAAAGACACATGCGTTGGCTCCCGTATGGAGGGGAGAGAACTGATGGGCGTTTTCTCTTTCTATCATGTTGGTCTTAAAAATTGAGCTCAGTTTGTCAAGCATGGTGTATTTTTGCTCACCTATCCTAGCTGGCCTGTTGTTTTCAAAGCTAGGAAAAAACATGATCTCAGAAATGTTAACTTGAAATGTGCTATACTTCCCAACCCCCAATTTGAATTGTGGTAACTGTTATTGTGACCTCATTTATTTATGAGATTCTTATGTCAGGTGTGGTGGTGCAGGGATGGAATCCCAGCGCTTGGGAGATAAAGACAAGGCCATCCCTTGGCTAGACAGTGAGTTTGAGGCCAGCTTGGACTACGTGAGACCTAACTACCCACCCACTCTCCATAAAGAAAATTCGATTACTGTTTATATTATATTTAACTATACGTTTTATTGGTTTTATTAACTTGAACAAACATGGGATTGGAGGTTCCAGGGAGTTTTCCCAGAAAAGATCTGCTAGCTCAGCCAGCAGCCAGGGAACTGGTCTGAAAGGCACCTTCTCAAGCTGAGAGATGGCACCTGTAAAAGGTCAATGAATCTTCAACTTCAGGCAAACAAGAAAGCCCCTAGCAGAGGAGGCCAAAAAGTTCTCAGTCCTAATTTCCAGGACCTATCCTAGGGCAGAGTCTACCTGTCTCCCCAGCTACAAAACATGCTCTACCTACCTTCCTGGATCTGTAGCAGTTCCAATCTACTGTCTCAGAAACAATGGCAGTAGCTTGGCTGTGTTGTGGCTACAGGGGAAGAGGTCATTGGAGAATAATACACAAGTGATTTCTGCACGGCACTGAAGAAGCAGAGGTGAACAGATGGGGGCTGGGGAAGAGGGTGACAAGGCAGGCTCTCCTGTACATTATGCATAGGCAAATAAGGCACCCAGCACACACAACTCCATGATCATGCAGTAGCTTCCTTCAGTTTTGCATTCTGGAGATCTCATTTGCATGATCCTCATCTTGGCCCTTCAGCCTATCCGTCCAGACACTGGTGTGAAAGATGAGGCATTTAAGTATGAAGGTAGAGTCTTTGTCTTCCTATCACCAAGACCCTCTCATCCAACCCCCAGCTCTGTCACTTGAACTGAATTGTCACTACAACTTTTCTGGTCTATGCCTAGGCTCCATTAACAGGCATCTTTTGGTAGAGTAGGCAGTACCCACCCATTAGCGAGGTCCCCTGGAGGGAGTCATAGGCCTTGCTCTCTTGATCACACTGCCACTTCGATTCTTTCAACTGCAGACAGTGCTGGGCAGTGCCCCCAACACTAGGCCCTAGCACTGTGCCTAGCACCTAAGTTTTCAGCAAACACTTATATGTTGATGTAAAGTTTGGTTAGGAATCAAGTTAACACTTATCTAATCTTTCTAATTCCTGTAGGGTTATATGGTCTAATCCTTATAAGGTTATAAGACAGCTGTTTGAGCATTCAAGGATTCAATAAGATCTACAGGGAAAGGTGTCCCAAAGACATTTTAGAGAGATGTAGAGTCTCGGTATAAAACAATAGATTTGTGCTGCCAACTCTGAGGCTTTAGAGTCTAAGGCTCAGAACGTACATCCTAACACATTCCAGGACAGGGTAGCCTGGCTCACCTTACAGAGCATGGCTCCGGTTCTATCTTGCCAGTCCCAGCTTGTTCCAGTGAAATACCATTTTACTGTCTTTGGAAGCAAAGCTGATGATATTACCCTGCACTCAGCAGTGAGCTGTTGTGGCCCCTTTTATCTGGTCAGCAGGAATGGAGTAAAGCCTGTATTAGCAGGAAGCAAAGTCACAATACAAAAGTGAGCCAACCGTGTGTTCACTGATAAAAAGGCCCAGGTTTTAAAGCAGCCTTTCAGGAATTGATTGAAATATACTATCTTTAATCTTAAGTTCCTTAGACCAGTCTGAATAGGAATAAGATTCCTGATTTAGCCTTGTTCTCTTTCCCAGGATCTATTCTTCATTCTGTACTGACTTTTTTTCCCTCTGGTTTGCTTCATCAGAAGCTTTAATCACTTATTTTGTGTGTATGAGAGCAGCTCATGTAGCCCAAGTTGGACTCAAACCTCACTCTGTTGACAACTGGCATGGATTCCTTCTCCGTTTCTGCCTTCACAGTGCTGGGAGCACAGGCCTGCTGTAGCATATCCAAATTGCCAAATTCCTTCCTCAGGGCAAGGTGAAGAAGGTCAGCCCATCTGCATTTCAGCTTGCCTGATCAGCTGCAAACCCTATTATTTCTGTCTTCTGTGCTGAGGAAATTGCTTTTATTTTTGTGGCAAAGACTCACTATAGAACCCTGATGATTCTGTTACTTGCTGCATAGATCAGGCTGGGATTAAAGGTTTACATTCAGCCCCACGATATATGCTTCTGTATCCACATTATAATTAGAATCACCAGGTCTATACATTTGAGGCCACCAAACAGTGGCTCATGACTCAGGTCCGTGTGGCCACAAGTCTCTCTGACTTCTGATGTCACATCAGCATTTCAGCTGACTCCCACTCCCCCTAAGCTCTGGTTTTGTGCTCTTTGCTCTCCACCTTAGACTCTAATTGGTATCCAGTGTGTAGTCACAGCCAGACAGGCTTCCATCCTAAGAGCATTCATTCATTTAGAGACCCATTTTAGGTAACTTCAACTTAGAGACTTCAGAAATACTCTTTGAAACAAGGACTCATTAAGCACAAGCTGGCTTAGAACTTATGATCCACCCGCTACAACTTCTGCTTGCTGGGATTACAGGCATGTCCTGTTACGTACATGCCTGGCACTGCCTACTACAATCCAGTACAGACAAGATGATGTTACTTACACTAGCTTCTAAAGTTAGGCTTTTCATACCTAACACATTAGAGGACATCTAGAATATTGACATCACCATTTTATTTGGTTCTATGATGATCCAAAAGTATCTGGCACCTGCTAAAGCTGCTGAACCTGCAATTTCCCTATCCCACCCACCCATCCACCATCTGTCTGTCTCGAATCCTACCTCTGAGAACTCGAAGTCAAGTTTCAGCCAAAGGATACATCAGAGTACTACCCCTAAAAGTTAAGTATGCCCTTAAACTTTAAGAGGTGACTGACCTATAACAACTACTAGCCATGTAAAAAGAAAAATAAAAAGGCTCCAAGGATTAATTCTGCCTAAAAATAGCCAAGGCAACATTTACAGAGAGCTGTCATTTGAGACAGAACATGGAAGATAATCAAAACATTCGCTAAAAAAGAAAAACTGAAACTTCAAAGGACCAACAGAACTCAGCAGCAGTGGCTGAGGTATGAGTGATCAAGTCAGCGTCTCAATGACAGGTGGCCTGGACACACAGCAGGCAGGACTCTGGATGGGCTACTTTGAAAGAGTTCAAGTAGACTAAAAGACCTCCAGAACTTGGGCTGGAGAGATGACTCAGTGGTTAAGAGCACTGACTGCTGTTCCAGAGGTCCTGAGTTCAATTCTCAGCAACCACATGGTGGCTCACAACCATCTGTAATGAGATCTAATGTCCTCTTCTGGTCTCTGAAGACAGTGACAGTGTACTCATATAAAAATAAATAAATCCAAAAAAAAATGACCTTCAGCCACATGTATTAATACATTTAATCTAAGCATTTTGGAGGAATGTTTGGCAGAAGACCAAGAGTTTAAGTCTAGCCTAGGTTCTATAGAGAAGAAAGTCTGGGTTACAAGGTGAGAATCTGTCTGCAAATAAATTGTTTCTCCCTTACCCATGATCTTTTTTTAAAAAAAATTAAACCAAGGTTCTATTTTAGGATAACAACTTGGTGGCACCTATGTAAAGGATGATTTTTCTTTTTAGATAGAGCTGAGGGAGAAAGGAAAGTGAGAGTGAAAAGATGTATATCTAGAGTCCACTGCAACTGAAGAACCATTAGGATATGATTAAACAAGTACAAGGGAGGAATGGAAAAATGAAGCAACTTTCTAGTAGACAGGGACAAGGAACAGACTTCAGAGAAGACAGATTTGGTTTGGTAATCAGTTACTTAACCGGTAGAAATCTCTGACAGAAGACATTTTGGGAGAAAAGGGCCTTAGAGATTTAAAGATTTAAGAGAAGACCAAGGCCAGATGGCTAGGAACACAGGTCCTTAAGTGGCAGCAACATCAGTGAGAAGAGGAACAGTTAGAGTTAAGAAAAAAGCCCTGCAAAGCCATGTTTTAGAAGCCAGGTTCAGATGACTGGAATCTTGGATGTCTCATGGAGTGGGCAGCTCATTTATTGAGAGCTTATCTTGTTTTTAATTGCTTCCCTACTTGTGTCCTTTCCCTCAGAGCCCCGATGCCCAGACAGAAGGCGGCGGCAGCAGCAGCCACTGAACCATCGCCCTACCACAAGCAGCCTGGCCCCATCCCCAACTCTGGCTAGTGCTGGCCCAACCTCCTCACGGAACATGGGTTCCTGTCTCCTGCCCAATTCACTCAGCTTATCAGGTCCGTACCCACTGCGCCTGAATCCCGAGTTGCCCAGCTTCTTCCCCTCCCCACCACCCAGGGCGTAGACAGGATACTACCTCAGCTTCAAGAAGACTCTTCAGCCATACTGCTACTTAGCCTGGACTTCTTTCTTGACCTGCCATATATACATTCAGGCTGCTTCAGACCAGATGCTGTTGTCCTGGTGCCTCATACTCCTAACGTGTGCCTTTGCAGAGGAGGCTGGGATTCAATGGAATAAACTTGTGAAATAAAGTAACAGTTAACATATATCAAATGCTCACTCTCTACAGGCACTGCTCCAGATTCTGTAGTCCTCACTTTTACAGCTCAGGACCCGAGGACTTTTTCTACATGCAAAGTTCTCTAACTCCAAGAGCTAGGAATGGTGGATAGAATCACAGGGTTTTCAGCTGTTAGGACTACAAATGGCATCCTATACTCCAAACCCAAAGCCAGACCCAGTTGGGGCTGATTTTCTTTTTCTGTTTTTTGAAACAGGACTTCTCTTTGTAAATCAGACTAGTCTCAAACCCACTTACTTGCCTCTGCCTGAGTGCTGGAATTAATGGCATGCACTACCATTCCTGGCAGGATTTTCTACAATTGAATCCAATATATATTGTACCAACCTATCCATTTTTAATCAGTTGTACCGAGTGGACTTGGGATATTTTGTGTTCTTTCTCTTTTTGAGACAAGGTCTATGTAGCCCAGGATGTACTGGAACTCATTATCTTTGAACTCAAAGAGATCTGCCTGCTTCTGTCTCTGGACTGCTGGGATTAAAGGCATGCCACTATGCCCAGCTAGACTTTACTCCTAAACATGATAGGTGTGAGCTCTAAGGGTTACAGATTGAGCTAAGCCTGAGGGTTTGATTTTCACCAAAAGTTTCAGCTTCACTCCTTGGATCAGATTAGAACTCCTCACAAGATTTTGCTATCAGGAAACAAGACAGGATTTGGTTATTACAGTGGTGAAGGACCTAGGAGTAAACAGCACACAATATAGGGTAGGGATGGTACTAAACATCCCGCATGCACAAAATCACCAACAATAGAAGACTGTACTGCTAATGTTTCAGTGATGCTAAGAGTGAAGAGCCGCTGGAATAGCTCAGAGGTTGAGCACTGAGCATGGGCTTAGCATGAAATCCTAGGCTTAACCAGCATCATAAAGGGAACAAAAGAAGGCCAAGAAACCAATGTAAAAGAAGTCACCTTCTCTTCTAGTTCTGCCCTGATGATCAGTTCCCTCTGTTCTCTAGGGAGCAGCTGCCCATTCTCGTCTTCAGGGGACAAGCCAGAGGCTGTCATGGTGATTGGGAAAAGCCTACTAGGGGCTGGTGCTCGGATCCCCTGCATTAGGACTCGTTTGCAGGTAAAATTTTTGGGGTCTTTCCATGTCCTTATTAGCATTAGCAGAACCCAGCAAGACACTATTCTGAGCACTGGGGGTTGGGATGTGGTGGGGGTGCTCATCGCTGCTTTACAGCCTTTTATAACCAGCCAGTCAGAGTCGCGGTGGTATCTATTTGTTAACCTTCTCAGTCCTAATCAGCCAGGTTCTTGCTTGCTTCAGACTCCACTGTCCCTGCCAGATGCACCCCAACCACAGCCTGCTAGCTTTGGCTTTCCTACCTGTCCTTAGCTTCTCCTCTCTTTCTGACCAGACCTGCCAGAGGAGAGTTTCCGCCAGGAGGGGTCCCGGATTCCCCAGGTAACACATCTGGTTACTGCTCCTAGTAACAACCCTACTATCACCTCCAACTCAGACAAGCTTCCCTTGACAATAGCTAGCTAGAGGCAGAAGCTGACTGGATGGATAAAGCTTAAGCTGCTCTGGCAGGGGCGGAGGCTGAGAAAGCTGAGGGATATCTGCCAGTCCACTACCATTTTTCTTCATAGTGCTTCTCTACCCAACCACATTAGCCATGGGGTACCCATGGAAGTGAAATGCTGGGTCTTTGCTGCCCTTAGATAAGTGAGACCTGGTATGCCATCATAAATTGAACCTGGACTTCTGTAGCTGCTGCCCTGTCTCATCATCTCAGTTAGGAGCAGTGCCCAGGAATGCAGGGTCCTAGCACCTCTGCTGACTTCTGTACTAGATTCTAAGCACGGAAACTCTAAAAGCAGAAAAGCCTGGTGAAGAACCCAACCTCTTAGTCTGCCCCTGTCCACACAGGCTAGGCCCAGGCTGGGCCGGAGCTCACCGCCGACTCGCAGAGGGATGAGAGGCTCTTCAAGCCCCACATCCCCCATCCCACAGACCGGAGAGAGCAGTGAGCTGGAGCCGGGACCCCACTCTGCTACACCAGGGTGAGCACCGGAGTCCAGTCCTTCATTCCGTCCCTCATTTCTACTATTCCTTCACCCCCATTTCAGCATTCAGGATAATTTCCCTTTCTTACTGATCCCAAAGACTAAATGCACTTTCATTAAGAATCTAGTCCCTGATTTTTATTGTACCATGGCCTCAGTCTTCACTTCAAAGGATATACCTTCTAAGCAGTCTCTTCAGGCACTAGCTGGCTGACTAGGAAAAGGCAAGAATAAATTTGCCTCTCCACCCAGCCTCACACTCCCATTTCACCTCCCAGCCCCTGGCTAACAGACCAGAAAGGGGGGGGGGGGCTGTTTCCACAACCCTGATTTCCTGTCTCTTCTCTGTTGCAGGCTGCCTCAGGCCGGCCCCCCACGGCCCCGCTCTGCCCCAGCCTTTTCTCCTATTTCCCGTTCTCTATCTGACTCCCCATCCCGGATTTGTTACAGCAGGGGGCTCTTGAACCAATGTGAGGTTTGTTTTGTCCCTAAATCTCCACCACTCACTATTTCTCCCAGGGTCTGATAATGCCTTTACCTTCGTGTCCAGGATATAGCCCTAAGGTGAGGGAACACAGTGAAATGATAGGTTAGTTCCGTCTTCCAGCTGCTGGTGCCATGTGACAACATAGCTCCTTGGAATATCGTCCACACTCTGGGACTCAGCTGTCTGAGGCCTTGCAGAACATCACTTTGAGACAGAACAAAACAGGGACCTGCCACCCCCTTCCCTCCCTCCACAGCACAAGATTTTGGGACCACAAAGTATATATATATATATCTATATTTTTGTATTGGGGAGGGAGTAGAAAAGAAAGCAGCCCCTATACTGGGCCCTATTCAATGGCAGCTTCTTGTTCCATAGGGTCAAGGAAGACTTTGAGGAAATAAAAGTTGTTTGAAAAATCCAGGTGTAGTTGCTTTGTATGCTGTGATGGGTAGGAGAGATGAAGTGAAGTGTGAAGGCCCCTCACACCCTCCATCTTGCCTCAGACTATGTCCTGGAACCCTAGAAAAAAGGGGAAAGACCCGAAGTAAGGAAAATGCTGCAGCTTCCTTTCCGGGCTGGGGGAGGTCCTTAAGGAGTCAGCACCCATCTAACCCATTTCCCTTTATATTATTGAAGCACACTTGGTTACCGGACTCTGCTCCTTCCCTTTTTCTCTATGCTTTCTATTTGTAGTTAACCCATAAAACAAAGTACTTGGATTCAGAACATGGAAATAAGTCTTTCACCACCGTGTCCCTCCCCCAAATCTACCTAAATAGCGCCTCAGGTTCCGTGAGAAGGTGGGGCTGTTAAGGGCCCTCCACACTTGGCAGTTACTGCATTTGTACTGGTGTCAGCGCCTCCGTGTAACCATACCCTATAGCTTGGGCCTCTATCTACCGGGAAGCTCTCAAAATGGGGAATAAAGAAGGCTCCGAAAACACACCCTCAAATAGACGTTTAGGAGAACCGAAGCAGAAAATTTCAAGGCACTGTACACAAACGAAAGGGATCGATTATGGACTATCAAGCTTGGCTCGACACTTTGTGACTTGAAGTTCCCAAGTCTGCAGGCCCTGGATCAGCCTCACCACTCAGCTGTCCAGAGTCTGTGCGCTACTGCCCCGACCGTTACCTGGGGCGGAGAAAGCGCCACTTTCATTCCTGCTTCTTGGGGTTGTTTACTGCCACGTAGTGATAGAGGACCACAAGCAAGAAAAGCGACACGCCCAGCATGTTGGCGAAGATGGCGAGCTGCACGTCCGTGATCATCCTGTGGACAAGGGGAAGGACTGAGCCTCGGCTCGCACACTGCTTGCTCTCTCACCAGGTCAGATCCTCGCCACCACGATCCAGCCTCTGCCCGGCTCGCCTGTGAAACGGCGCCTGCGAGCCTCTCACCTGACTAGCTTCACCCGACTCCGACGCTACAGCGGCACAAACTCGAGGTAGGCAACCTGAGCCGGAACTTCGTAGTGCTAGCTGGGGAACAACGCAGCACTTCCGGCTTCTCTACCCTGCCGACTCGCCTGCTCCGGCGGCGCGCGCACAGAGAGCGGGTCTTGGGCGGAGCCTCGAAGGGCGGTCCAGCCGCGGGGACGAGGCAGGACTCGGGCGGGGGCTGGGTTTCCGCCTCTGGCCACAGCTGACCGCAGCTGGCGCGCCGGGATCCGCAGTTAGCTGGTGAAGCTGTGGTGACAGCCTCCCTGGAGCCCAGGACTGGGTTTGGGTGAGGGTGTAGGCTTGACCTCTAGGCTCCGACCTACTTTCCTGCACGCTGCCTACCCTTCGCTTCCCTGTCCGACCCAGCCAGGTGCTTCCTTTGGGTCCTGCCCTCCCGGTCCCCTCCCAGGCTCGCTGGGGTGGGGATGGAGTGGAAGGTGATGCAGAATGGGGACAGGACTGAGGATGCTGGTGCGCTCACATGTGTTAGTCTTTCTGAAACCACATCCTACCAATCAGGCGGACCATGACAACTTACTTGATCAGTGCCACTCTCAGGCTCCCTGTCTCCACCCCACTCCTGGAGGTGGGCGTCGTCGGAATTAGAGTGGACTCTCTCATAATCAAAAACCAACGTGGGACCTTGGCCAAGTGGGAAATCACCCCCCGGATGTGAAGGAGGGGGTAGGAAAGGAAGGGCTGGGACACGCCAAGAGGGGTCGTGGGTTTGTGGTGAAGAGAGTTGGCTGCAATAGACATCCAAACATCAGAGGGTCACTGGTGAGGGGAGCAGCACCCTGAATCTCTACAGCCTGCTAACCAGCTAGAAGTGGGTTCCCCCCTTCTTTCTTTCTCTTTAGCTTCACCATAAAAGGGAACGATGTAGAGTCAGACAGGGCCAGGGGCCAGACTGTCGCTCTGGAGCTGTCAGGGGTAATGGAAGCCAGTTGCCCTGCGGTAGAGGGGGGCCTGGGCTCAGGGGAGGTCTCTGCTTCTCTGAGCCAAAGAAAACTACAGGAGCTGCTATGGGGCTGGAACAGCTGGGACAGGGGACCAGATTGCCTCCTGTTGGTTTCTCTGGTCTCAGACCATCAGTGCTTTGTCTCCGGTTTGCTCTTAAACTCAATATTTGCCTTCAGTAGTTAGTTTACAGCTGTCTGCCTCCTCCCACTTTGAGTCCCAGCCCCCATCTATCGTTTCCCAGAAGTTTCATATTTAGAAATCCCGGCCTGCATGCCCTCCACGTAACATGGTTAAAACCCCAGACGTGTTTTCCCCAGGCATTCCTCTATGAGTCGGTGTGTCCCCAGCTCTGCCCTGAGAGAGTGATGTCTAGATTTTAGGATTACACGTTATGCTTCGTGTCTCCTGGAAAGCTGGAGCAGATCCAAGTCCAACTACTTAGTTTGCACTTGCATCAGAATTAGTCTATGGCTTTAAAAGAAGCCATACCTCTAAGCTGCCAGTGGCAGGAGAAGGCTGGGGAAAATGCTTCCAAGCCAACCGAGCAAGGTTTGAGCATCCCAGACACCCACAACTGAAAGGCACTTGCATGAATTGTCATTGTCATTTTATTTACTTATTGGTAAAGAAGGAAATAGACCCAGAAGGTAATGTAACCAGTCCCTACAACTGCCTAAAGACAGTTCTTCTGACCCCTCGCCATCCCCGCTCCCACACACAGTAGGTTGACTCAGGAGGTTGTCCAAAGATCAGGGACAAACGGGAAAAGATTTATTTTAGAACTACCCAGAAATGATCTTCGCCTCCCTGTCCCTTCCTGTGCCTAGGTCAGTGAGTCTTTATCAGTCTTCTGTGGGTCACTTGGCCTAGAGCCTGAAGGAACCGAAATAAAAACCAATTTCAAGACTGAACTAGACCCGGCTAAGAAATGACAAAGCTTGATAAAAATCCTGGATAGAAAAGTATGTGGGAAGAGAGACAGTCAAGACCTCATCCTGCCAGGATCTGGGGACAGTAGTGGGAAGACACTTGTGGAACTTAATCTCTAATTAATATGATGGTGTTGTAAGTGTTACAATTTAAATAGGATTTCACAGTGTAGCCCAGGCTGGCCTTAAACTCGGGATTCTCCTGCCTCTGCCTCCCCCAGTACTGGGATTACTGATGTGAGCAAGTACGGGGCCTGAGGTTTGGGATCAGGTTTAGGAGGGAGAAAGCCATAAACTTGGGGAAGGAGGAAAACTGGTCCCTGAGTCCCAGGGTAGTCAACTCCTAAAGAATTATACCTGCAGAACAGCCTAGAAGGCAAAACAAACAAAGTGCTTGCATTTTGGCAGCCTTGGAGTTTGGCTTAAGATTTCTCATGAGTTTGAATTCCCATCTGTTTTGGCATGATACAAGGCCCAATTCATGTGATTCCCCTTTTCCTCCCAATATTTAGTCCCTTAACAGAAGGCCTTAGATATGAAATGCTCCTAACTCCAGGAGCCCCCCTGCTATGCTGGCTCTGGGAACCCAGCTCATTGTCAGTGATGGTTGAATGGTTGCCTAGAATGGTCAAGATTCCCCACAGGCACTAGGTCATCCATCGGAAATCCCCACCTCCAGATGTTCCAGCTAATGACTTTGGAAATCTGTGGCAGCCTGGCAAAGCCACCACAGCAATGCCGTTGCCACCGTCACTAACACTACTGCATCCTATCCAACACTGGTCACCCACAGCCTGCTCACTCGTCCTGAGGCAGCAAGGAGAACGGTCATTGGCAGTGACTGGTGGATTGGAGTTTTCACACACACACTCCTGTCAGCTCCTAAGTCTTCACTCCTGACTGGAAGGCTGGGTGAAATGCAAACCTACTGCAACGACTCTTCAAAGGCAGCCTTCTTTTACCTGAGACATGTAAACTGTACAACAGAATTTTTAACTCCAGGGAGCAGGAGAGGGAGTGTGGGCAACTGGGCACAAGATGGCAAGGCTAATTTTTTTAAGGTTGTCAGTGGCCCCCTGAAGGGAGAGAAGAAAGGTAGAAAACTCACAGTGGCAGTCAGGGCAATCTGGAAGGGAAATAGGTTAGTTTCTGCCAGGCCTAGGGTCTGCAACTGATGCAGACTCCTACCTTCCACTGGCAGATTTCTTGTGGACACTTCCTTCGAGTCTGCCTGTGTGCTGAGCCAGGGCTGTGGAGAGCAATCTGCTCCTTGTATTGCTTTTGGTATTTCCTTTCACCACCTTGACTCACATCAGTATTTCTTCTAACCATCAGGGTCATGTTCTAGGTCCATGGCTCTCAGAGTTACAGAGAGGAGCTGGTGACATTCATTCTTCCATTTTCCAATTCGCACTCTTTAAATTGTCCCAAGATGCAGGTAACCATTTTCTTTTCCATTATTTCTACTATAATCTCTCCCTCTCCCCCTCACCCCTCTCTCTGTCTATCTGTCTCTGTCTCTCTCTCTGTGCGCGCGCGCGCTCGTGTGTGTGTGTGTGTGTGTGTGTGTGTGTGTGTGTGTGTGTGTCTTTCCCAGTATGTTCAGACAGAAATAGCCTTTCTTCCCTCCAGACCCACCCTTTCCGACCTCCTCATGTGCGTTCAAGCTCTGGAATTTTCTGTGCCGTTCCCTTCTCTCTCCTGTCACCATGCAGGCATAACCTTTCCTTTCTTCCCATGGCCATGTCCACCAACCAGCACAACTCCTCCACATCACTTTACAGTGTAGAATTTGGATGAGGCCGTGGAGAACAACCAGACTCCCAGGAGTGGTTATGGAATGTACTCAAAGTCACAAGATTCAGAAACTGAGACTAAAGTCCTCGAAACTTCACTCCATGTTCACTGCCTTACGGACTCCAAACCTTGCAACCCCACAGCCGTTATCAATCATGGAAGCCTCTCTCTCACTGGCCCCTAATCTACCTCTCTTATCTGACAATAGCCAACAGATGCTGAGTGTAGAAATTAATAACAGCAACATGCACAAGGCTGAGGCAGGAGGATTCCCACAAGTTTCAGACCAGCCTGGGCCATTTACATAGCAAGACCTTGTCTCAAAACATAAAAATTTTAAAAAAGAACTAACATATACTAAGCCTTGAGCATATTCTAGGCATAGTCTGAAATGTTTAAATTGTATTAATCAACACAAACCTAAGATGGAAGATGTTATATTATTCTCATGTTTGAGCAAGAAAAAGAGGCAGACCACATTCCCCGAGCCCGAAATCTCTGCCCTTCCCTGTGTCTGTCCAGTGTTCCTCCTCCTCTCCTGCCTCACACTATTCACACATTCCCACTGTTTCCAGCAGCCTTTCTACCCCAGCAGCCAGCTGTCTCTTCCTCCTCTTAGCCAGAGCACACATCATGCCTTTGTCCTGGCCTCTTGGCAGTTGGTCCGTCCTGCCTTTGTGGTTCTGTGTTTGGGGACCCTGTTCCATTCCTTAATTGACAGTGACAGAATTTTAGACCTGCCTCTCCAGCACCTCTCCAGAGCCTGGCACACAGCAACATCTTGTAGCCTTTATCTGTCTGGTACTTCAGCTTTGCCCCTGTCGTGTCCCTGGGAGACAGGGGTCCAGAACACAAAGGCAAGAGGCAGCAGACGAATGAGTAACTTTCCCACTGTGGGCCTCTACAAGGAGGCAGGAGGACCCAATGGTGTGTAGCAACTGAGCTACACACATACATTCACAGATGCACACACACACACACTTGCACACACGTACTCACAAACTCACACACAGGCCTCCAGACTAGAGAACAACTGAACCTGACCTCTCTCATCACCAGAATCATCTGTCCTGCCTAACCTTTACCAGTGACAGCCAGGAAGGCGATTCCTTCCCTCTTGTCTTCTCCATTGTTTAAGAAAAACCTCTTTGTCAGACTCCTTCCTTTTCTCTCACACTGGTGGGTTTCCTATCTGTCTCCCTGGAGTTCTCTTTCCTTTTCCTCCCTGGCCAGAGTCACTAGAGTCATTTAGAGTCTTATCTCAGCCATCCATGATTTGATGTGTCACTGTGGACAAATTACTTTCCCACTGTGGGCCTCTAAAAGGAGGCAGTGGGACTCAATGGTCCTACTGAGTGCCAACCCCCCCCCCCAACACACATGCGCTATCCTCTGTTCGGTCCTGCCTTCCTCCTCCTCAGGGCTCTCTCTTCATCTTCTCCCAAGAATCCTGCTCTGACCAGTCTAGGGGATCTGGGTCTCTGGCTGGTTCCTGGTCCTAGCCACCAGCTTGGGGCCTCCTATCCAGATTTGGCCCCAGATCCATGTGGCCTGTCTGAGAGGCTGGCCTCAAGCCCGGCCGGCAACTCCACATTTCTCTGTTTTTCCTCCCCCCCCCCCCCTTCCCGGAGTTAACAAGAAGCAGATGTGGCGCACGATGGTTGGAGAGGTGGGGGAGGAAGGGGGAGGCTGGACCGCCAGCCAGACAGGGGGAAGGGAGGGGAAAGGAGAGAGGGAGGGAGAGAGGGAGAGAGGGAGAAGGCTGACCCGCCCCATAGTCACTCTTGTGCCTCTCAACAGCCACGGGGCAAAGCTCTGTGATCCTTAGGATCCAGTCACCAGGGAACAGAACAGGAGACCAGAAGAGGGCCATCTGGAGCCAGGGGGTGGAGGCTCAGGAAGCAGTCTCTGAAAGGGGCAGAGACCAGGCACAGGAGGCCAGGGGCCCAGAGAACAGACTCCCCTCAGAAGTGCAGAAGAGGCGAGCGAGCGGAAGGAACTGAGGGAGGGACAGACAGGAGCCTGAGGAGGAAAGAGGAGGGGGAGAGAGGGGTCAGGCCCAGCAGCCAAGGAGGAGGCGTGCAGCTGGGGGCTGCAGGCAGGAAGCTAGGGACAGAACTAGCTCAGTGTTCTGTCCCCTGAAGCAGCGGCATCCCCTGGAGGCGCGGGTATAGGCATCATTGGTCAGACCAAGATGTGTCTCTGAGGGCAGCAAGGAACACCTCACCATGGCCCCCAGAACCCTCTGGAGCTGCTACCTCTGCTGTCTGCTGATCATAGCCACCGAAGCTGCTAGCTACCCTCCTCGGGGTTACAGCCTCTACACAGGGGGCAGTGGGGCCCTCAGTCCTGGGGGACCCCAGGCCCAGAACTCACCACGACCTGCCAGCCGCCACAGGTAAGAGTCTGTGTCCCAGGCAGGGCTGGAGGCTGTGGTTGGGAAAGTCTTTAGAAGGTGAGCAACAGGCTTAATGTAATGAAGAGGGCAGCGTGGACACCCATCCATCAATGGCCTGCCCATATTCACCTTCCGGTGGAACTTTTTCCAGGCTTTGGTGGCCTAGGGGATGGATTGTCTCACCTCTTTCCTATGGAGGTCTGCAGTCGGGTGCCCAGGGAAACTACAGCAGAGCTGTGTGCCAGCCAGCTCTGGATCAGACAGACCTTTTGTCCTTCTCTAGGGTTTCCTGGGCCCCGTCCACTGATTCTGACACTCCTCCTGTTCTGTTCCCTCTGGCTCTACAGCAGCCCACAGACTAGAAGCCAGTGTGAATGGGGTCAAGAGTGCAGCACCGCAAGCCCCAAGGGGACAGACCCCATCAGTGGCTTATTCTCCACTTAAGCGTAGGCCGGACAGTTGCCTGCCTGGCTCTCCTCCTTGAGGGCTGAGTAGAAGCTCCTTGTGCAGGGGATCCCGGAGCCCAGTTAGTTGGCTTACAGCTGGGGCTTGAGATAGGCACAAAGGAGTACACAAGGAACTGTGAATTCTAGGGTGCTCTGCCCCAGATTCAGGAGGGCTGACCTCTCTGTGTGTTTTTATCATTATGCCTTCCCTGTCTTGAAAAGTCTTTATCTGCTATAGTGACAGAAGAGAGAGAGAGAGAATGTGTGTGTGTGTGTGTGTATGTGTGTATATATATATATATGTGTGTGTGTGTGTGTATATGTGTGTGCATATGTGTGTATGTGTGTGTGCATGTGTGTATGTGTGTGTGCATGTGTGTGTGCCCGTGCATGTGTATGTGTGTGTATATGTGTATATGTTTGTGTGTGTATGTGTGTGTCTATACGTGTCTATGTGTGTGTGTGTGTGTGTGTGTGTGTGTGTGTAGGAGAGGGGAGAGGTGCTGCCCCTGCAATAAAACTAACTTTCAACAAGTCCTCAAGGCCCCCTTCATCTTTTGACCCTCCTTCAGCCTCTGGGCCCACTGGGGCTTGTGTCTTTGGTCCTTTGGCCCAGGTAGGGTTGTGCCTACAGGAACTGGTGTGCCTATGTGGTGACTCGGACAGTGAGCTGCGTCCTGGAGGATGGAGTGGAGACGGTTGTCAAGCCAGACTATCAACCATGTGGCTGGGGCCAGCCCCAGTGTCCTCGAAGTATCATGTGAGCCCCCAACTTTAGGGGATTGGGTACTTGGTGGGATCTGGGCAAGGGCAGACAGCTGGTGGCCATTTAGGGAGTCTGTGCAAAGGAGGCAGCAGGGGAAAGGAGAAGACTTCAGTCAGAACCATTTTGAGAGGATAGAAGGGTCCTGGCTTGGATGGTGAGCTGCCTTGTTTCCGACCTTCAGGCCTTCTGCTGACACAGGTCATCCTCAAAGAGATCAACTCAGGGTTCCAGTACAGGGGAAGGGAAGGAAGAGTCAGGATTTAGCCTTTGGCTACAAAGCTGGTAGTTGTTAACTGAGCAGAGCCACACACTGGCCAGAGAGGTAAACCCAGCCTGAAGTACAAGGTAACTGGCAACACCAACTACAAACCTTCCTTTCCTCGGGCCAGGTACCGGAGCTTCCTTCGCCCTCGCTACCGGGTGGCCTACAAGACAGTGACAGACATGGAGTGGAGGTGCTGTCAGGGGTATGGGGGTGATGACTGTGGAGAGGGCCCTGCTTCTGTTCTGGGTCCTGCACCCTCCACACCACTTCCCCGGCCCAGGCCTGCACGTCCCAATCTGTCTGGCTCCAGTGCGGGCAGCCACCTCAGTGGACTAGGAGGAGAAGGTGAGCCTGCATGTTGCTAGGGTTGGGGAGCTCCTGGATGACAAGTGTGAGACTCAGCTGTGGAGGGAGGGAAACCTCTGTGCTCTAAACTGGGGGAAGTGGGCAGAACTGAGGTAACATCCTTGAGACTTCGAATGTTTTTGCATGCTTGTGTGATTTGAGTGGGAGGGGTGGGCAAGGGGGGGCAGGCAAGGGGGGAGGGCAGGGGTTGGAGAAGACTGACTAAAGGACCAGAAAACTTAAGCGCTGAATAAGAAAAGGAGGCATAGAGAGAATTCGTTCACATACTCCCTCTTGTGGCTAAGGTCCTTCCTAGTCAGGAGCAGCTGTGGGAGAAATGGGGTAATTCCTTTGAGACGCTCTGTCCACTGGGAAGACAGTTAAGACTACAAATCCTAGCATGCATTGCACCTGACCGCAGGTCCCAAACCCCTCCCTGGCCCCTGGAGACTGCAGGTCCCAGAATGCAATCCTCTTCGTTGAGTTTTCTTTCCTTCGGTGTGTAAGTGTTAGGCTAGGCACACAGGATGCGGGGTCTTTTTCCTGCCAAAGAGATAACTAAACTATAATTATGGAAACAGGAACTTCTGGTTGACTGTCTAGCCAGCCAGCACCCCATCAGGTTTTGTCCCTCTGGTGGCTTAGGAAAGGGCCCAGTCATTGCGACAGTGGTATGTGAAGTTCTTTCCCACATTACCATTGTGAACTGCTTGACAGCCCTAAAAGGGAGGACACATGGTGTCGTTCGCATTTCCCAGATAAGGAAATGGTTTCCAAGAAGTCAAGAGGTCCTGAGGGCAAGTGGAAAAGTTGTGAGTTGGGGGGGGGGGGATGATCTGGATTTGAAATTTGTCATGGCCACTTGTTAAACATATTTTCTGGAACTATTTGCCTGATTTCTCGGGTTCTCTGTTTCCTGTGCCATCAAATGGCAAAAGTATGTGCCCAGTAGAAAGTTTTAAGAGCTGAGGTTCAAATCTGGCCCAAGGATGTTCAGTAAATGGTGTTCCCCCCAACCCTCTTTTCCCCTCTTGCCCAAATCATCCAAATGAGAACCATCTGACCCTTGACTTTTGCTGGAATCGGCCTCAGCAGGGGCTGGGCCATAGATCCTGAGCTCTGAGATCCAGACCCTCCGTCATCTCTCTCTCTTCAGGCCCTGGTGAGTCAGAGAAGGTGCAGCAGTTGGAGCAGCAGGTAAAGAGTCTGACCAAAGAGTTGCAAGGCCTTCGAGGTGTCCTGCAAGGAATGAATGGGCGCCTAGCAGAAGATGTCCAGCGGGCTGTGGACATGGCCTTTAACGGGAGGCAGCAGCCAGCAGATGCAGCTGCCCGCCCGGGTGTGCATGAAACCCTCAGTGAGATCCAGCAGCAGCTGCAGCTCCTGGACAACCGGGTCTCTACCCATGACCAGGAGCTGGGCCACCTTAACAACCATCATAATGGAGGCACTGGTGGAGGCGGCAGGGCCTCAGCCCCTGTCCCTGTTCCTTCTGGCCCCGGTGAGGAGCTGTTAAGGCAGTTGGAACGGCAGCTGCAGGAGTCTTGCTCAGTGTGCCTGGCAGGGCTAGATGGCTTCCGCCAGCAGCAGCAAGAGGACAGGGAGCGGCTGCGAACCCTGGAGAAGTTGATGTCCTCCATGGAGGAGCGGCAGCAGCAGCTTATGGGGCCTGCCATGGCCAGAAGACCCCCTCAGGAATGCTGTCCCCCAGAGCTGGGCCGGCGAGTGTCAGAGCTGGAACGGAGGCTAGACGTGGTGGCCGGCTCAGTGACAGTGCTAAGTGGACGCAGAGGCTCAGAGCTCGGAGGAGCAGCTGGGCAGGGGGGCCACCCCCCGGGCTACACCAGCTTGGCCTCTCGCCTTTCTCGCCTGGAGGACCGCTTCAACAATACCCTAGGTCCCTCAGAGGAACAGGAGAAGAACCGGCCTGGAGGACCAAGGAGGCTGAGCCACTGGCTGCCTGCTGCCCCAGGACGGATAGAAAAGCTGGAGGGACTACTAGCTAATGTGAGCAGGGAGCTGGGTGGCCGCCTCGACCTGCTGGAAGAGCAGGTGGCAGGGGCTGTTAGGGATTGTGGACAGATCTGCTCCGAGCGGCCAGGGGAACAGGATTCTCGAGTCAGTGAGATCCTCAGTGCCTTGGAACGCAGGGTGCTGGACAGCGAGGGCCAGTTACGGCTGGTGGGCTCAGGTTTACACAAAGCAGAAGCAGCAGGGGAGACCCAGCAGGCCGTGTTGGAGGGGCTGCAAGGGATCCTGGGCCGGCTTCAGGAGCGCATGGATGCACAGGAGGAGACAGCAGCCGACCTCTCACTGCGCCTCAATCTCACAGCAGCCCAGCTCAGCCAACTAGAGGGTCTACTGCAAGCCCGTGGAGACGAGGGCTGTGGAGCCTGTGGTGGTGTCCAGGAGGAGCTGGGCCGCCTTCGGGATGGTGTGGAACGCTGCTCTTGCCCGCTGTTACCTCCACGGGGCCCTGGAGCTGGCCCAGGGGTTGGGGGACCGAGCCGTGGGCCTCTGGACGGTTTCAGTGTGTTTGGGGGTAGCTCAGGCTCAGCCCTACAGGCCCTTCAAGGAGAACTCTCTGAGGTTATTCTCACCTTCAGCTCCCTGAACGACTCACTGCATGAGCTCCAGACCACTGTGGAGGGCCAGGGTGCTGATCTGGCTGACCTGGGGGCCACCAAGGACAGCATCATCTCTGAGATCAACAGGCTACAGCAGGAGGCCACAGAGCACATTACAGAGAGCGAGGAGCGCTTCCGAGGCCTGGAGGAGGGCCAGGCGCAGGCAGGCCAATGCCCCAGCTTAGAGGGGCGGCTAGGCCGCCTTGAGGGAGTTTGTGAACGACTGGATACTGTGGCAGGGGGGCTACAAGGCCTACGTGAAGGCCTTTCCAGACATGTGGCTGGGCTCTGGGCTGCAGTGAGGGAAAGCAACAGCACCAGCCTGACACAGGCCACACTGCTGGAGAAGCTACTGGGGGGCCAGGCAGGCCTGGGCAGGCGGCTTGGTGCCCTCAACAGTTCCCTACTGCTCCTGGAAGACCGTCTGCAGCAACTTAGCCAAAAGGACTTCACTGGTGAGGACAGAAGGCATTGGGGCATGGGGGGGTGTCCCTTTTTAAACCTTTCTTGCTCCCTGCCTGGCAGTTGGCAAGGAGGCCTGGTGTTATCCACCTCCTCTTGCTCTGCCTCAGTCTTAGCCCCTACTGTTTCTCGGGGAGGTTGAAGAATATCTGCAGAGAAGCTGCTTGGGTGCAGCTCCCTGCCCTCCCTCTGGTTGCTTAGATGGGCCTTTGGGTGGAACTGGGATATGGCTTGTGCTGGGATGTGGCTATCAGTCAGGTACCTTGTCCGCAGCCCAAGGGACCCCCAAGTCTCTATCAATATTCACCTATCTCTCTATCTGTGGCGCCACCACCTTTCCTGTCCATTGGAAAGCATCACTGTCAAATCATTTTTTTTATTTTGTTACCATAGGACCTTCAGGCAAGGCTGGGCCCCCCGGGCCTCCTGGGCTACAAGGGCCTCCAGGTCCTGCAGGACCTCCAGGACCTCCTGGCAAAGATGGACAAACAGGGGCCATTGGTCCACCAGGTATGTTGGATGAGACACACTATCCTAGCAGCCCTGGTATATATAATATCCCACACCGAGCTTGACCAAGAAGGGAAAAGAGGTAAGGAAGTGGAGGTCCCTATGATAACAGTGAAAAGGGAAGAAAGTGACTAGGAGCTAAAGTGGCCATTTGGCTCCTGGGCAGCTTGGTCTCCCTGCCATATTGCAGATTAATGCTTGGCCTACAAGGGCCATCTAGTGTATGAGAAGCCCCAGAGTAAGGCTGTGGTCTAGCAGCTGCTCAGACTGGAGCCCACTTAGGCTTTTCTTGACATCACATTTGTGCCTGCAGACACACCTAACACCCAGAGCAGGATAGGAGATGTTCTCTGAGGGGTGTAGTGAGAGATGCCTTACTAACTGTTGCCCTTTCTCTTCCCACAGGTCCTCAAGGTGAACAGGGTAAGTCTGGAAGGGGACATGAGCTTGCACCTGGAGGACAGTCCTCAGGCAGCCTGGGCAGCAGGGACAGGGACTGGGGTTTATGAGCATCCATTATAACACTCTATCTCTATTCAGGAGTGGAAGGAGCACCAGCAGCCCCCGTGCCTAGGGTGGCATTTTCAGCCGCCCTGAGTTTGCCTCGGTCAGAACCTGGCACAGTCCCCTTCGACAGAGTCTTGCTCAATGACGGAGGCTACTATGATCCAGAGACAGGTAACCTAGAGGCCGGCAGGTGGCGCTGTTGAGGTAATTGGGGAGGCCTAGCAGCGCTGATGCTTCCTTCCTTCCTTCCTTCACACCCCCCCCGCCCCCCCCCCGCACTCACACCGCCATCACACCGCAGTTAGGCAAGGAGAGAGCGGGAGGGGGAGGAGACATTCACACCACACAGATCTTTATTGGCATCGACTCCAGCACACGCCTGCAGCAACTGCTGCAGATGCAACAGGGGATCTCCCTACAGTGTGCAGTTTAGTGGTGTAGCAGGGAAAGGACCGGTGGGCCACTCCACAGCCAGGAGTGTTGTACCCACTCTCCAAGAGACCTTTCTTGTCCCAACCACCGTCTCCCCTTCTGACTGTCATCCTTGTCCCCAGGTGTATTCACTGCGCCACTGGCTGGACGCTACTTGCTAAGCGCTGTACTGACTGGGCACAGGCATGAGAAAGTGGAGGCAGTACTGTCGCGTTCCAACCTTGGCGTGGCCCGCATAGATTCGGGAGGCTACGAACCCGAGGGACTGGAGAATAAGCCTATAGCCGAAAGTCAGCCCAGCCCAGGAGCTCTAGGAGTCTTCAGCCTCATCCTGCCACTGCAGGTTGGAGACACTGTCTGCATCGACCTGGTCATGGGGCAGCTGGCACACTCGGAGGAGCCGCTCACCATCTTCAGCGGAGCCCTGCTTTACGAGGACACAGAGCTTGAACATTTGTAGACAGGGTGGGCCCGACCACCAAACTTATCTAAATGGCCAGCAGAGCCACCTGGGTGGCAGCTCCCCACCAAGGCAGGGGCAAGTCTGGGGACCGCGCCTCGCTGAGATTCAGGCATCCAGATCGGCCACTAGGCGCGTTGTGACTGTGTGGTCTCTGGGACCTAGGTGTATCCTCTTGATTTTTGGCCTTACTGCCGTCCCCACCAGAGCCCTCTCGAGGACCCAGGCTGCCGAAGAGGAACCGACCCTCCAGGGCTCTCCCCAGCCCTCACCGTACTAAACTATTCAGGAATAAAGACACTTTTTTCTACAAAACATAGCTATTCTGCTCTAGTACATGTTCGGGGGTTGTTAAGGGACAGGACTAGGGACAGTCCTACGGAGGGAACCTTGGCTGGTTGTCCTAGGGTGCGTGCGCTCCCTGCTAAGGGCACCTGCGGACTCAGGGTCACGGCCGCCGTTCCTCTGGAAACCGCTAGGAGGCGCTGGGCCAGAACCACCTCCAAGGCTGGCAGCGTTCCCCGTTACGTGACACCGCTAATCTGGAGGGGGCGGGGCCTCGGCTGGGTTGGCCAAAGCTCGGGGCGCGGGAGGGGAGCGTGTGCTTCCGTGCTCCGCCTGCGAAGGAGAGGTTTTTGTTGCCAGACTGAGCTGGTTCCGGTGGTTCAGGGTCTGCAGAGCAGCAGGCGCAGGGGGACGGAAAGGCGATGCATTACTAGTGCGCTTTCGCTTTGACAGCTAGGCGGAAAAGTGAGAGGGTCTTCCATTGGCCGGACTAGGTAACCAAACCCTCGCAATAGCAGAAAGTTCCCTGCGGGAGGAGCTCATCACGCAGAGGAGGAGCCTGGGTGGCTCCTGAGAAGTTGGGACACGGTCCTCCGGTAGATAAGAGGCAGAGTTCAGCAGAAATCCCCTTCGTTTGCGGGTAGAAAGCTTGGGGAGCAGCCTCATGGAAGAGAAGCAGATCCTGTGCGTGGGGTTGGTGGTGCTGGACATCATCAATGTGGTGGACAAATACCCAGAAGAAGACACGGATCGCAGGTAGGGGCGCCCAGGCCCCTCGGAGATCCCAGGGCTACTGTGGCTCTGTCTTTTTGCCTGTCACTGCTAATTGGCTGCTAAACCAGGGATAGCCCTCTCTCTCCCCAAGCAACGAGGCATGAGTACAGCCTGGAGTGAAGGTGTTCTCTGCCCCGGAAACCTAGGGCGGTATTCTATGAGAATGAAGACCTGAGGCTGGAGATCTAAAAGCAAGACCAAGGGGGTTTGTTGTTTTGTTTTGACGGGGTCTTGCTATGAAGCCCAAGCTAGCCTAAACTCCTTTAGCCTCCAGAATTAATAAGAGTGCAACAGTATGCCTGAATCAGGACCCAGACATTGACTAGAAATGTTAGCTGATTCCCATCTCAATGTGCCGGTCATCAGAATCCTCGGTTTACAGAGTGGGATGAAGTGATTTTTTCCCTCCCGAGGGCACGTACCTGTTAGAGTGCCAGACACATTATCTTCAGTTCTCCTGTCCCCCAACTCCTAGCCTATGCTAATTTACTGCTCACTAATAAAATAAAACATGAGGTAGCTAACAGTGAGTGCTATGTGAAGTTAAATCACTCACATTTAAAAGCCTGGCGTTTAAGCCTTGCCTAGCTCAAGGGTCGGCAGTGTAAGCCAAGCTGGAGGCTCTCTGGGTTAAAACTTGGCTCATAAACAACAGCAAGCTTTTTCCTGGAGCTAATTGCCAAAAGGAGTCTTCTTACAAAGATGGGTAAACATCTTAGTGGATGTTCCCGGAACATTTTCAGTTGTCTGGTGGATGTTAAGTTTGATGGTTCTTATCTTTACTCTTCCGCAGTGAAGGTGTTACTGGGGAGTGGAGCATTGGCTTTCTCTTGGTGTGGTCTAGCGCCTCGAGCAAGGAACATTGTATCTTGGATACTAGTTGAAAGAAAGTTCAAGACTGACCCCAGGCAAGACACTTGAGCTTATAGGTGGGGTGGCTGGTTGCTCTTTGGGCTTTGGATCCACAGAGTACTACTGTCTCAGGCTCCCTGGGAATTGTGAAAGTGCCATCAGATCCTTTCCTTAGATGAGGAAGAAGATTTGGAGGAGCAAGTGGAACAGTGCTTTCCACATATGTAGCAAGTGTCAAAGCATGATTATATATAGCTCATGTATGTCCACAAGTTAGTGCACAGCTCTAGCTCCAGCTATTACGAGTTTTGTGTCTGTTGCTGCCCATCTTGTGGAGTTTACCCTTTGATTTCAGTTGCTCTGTTTGCCAGAGGTGAGAGCCCTCGCCAGGAGCACAGGATATTTAGTTGTGTAGATCTAATCTACTTACCAAGATAGAGCCACACTTACAACCTGGTGTTTGGGGGCAGGTGGTGGAGGGAGGGAGCAGACTCTCACTCTCTCAAAAGATTGATTTATTATTTTTATGTGTGTGTGTGTGTGTGTGTGTGTGTGTGCACTGCATGCAATCCTGGTGCCCGGAGAGGTTAGAAGATGGCATGGGATCCCCTAGAACTAGAGTTACAGGCAGTTGTGAGCCACAGTGTGGGTGCTGGGAGTTGAACCTGGGTCCTTTGCAAGAGCAAGAAGTGCTCCTAACTGCTGAGCCCTCTCTCTATTCCTTCCCCCCACTTAGATGATTTATTTGTATTTTGTGATTTTATGTGCATTGGTGTTTTGCCTGCATGTATGTGTGTGTGACGGTCTGATACCTGGAGCTGGAGTTACAGTCAGGTGTGAGCTGTCATGTGGGTGCTGGGATGATTTCTTTATTTTATTTACTTATTTGATATGTGAGTACTTTCTCTGCATGTGTGTGGGTTTACACCACTTGTGTAACTGGCACCTACAGAGGTGAGAAGAGGACTTTGGCTGCCCTGAACTGGCACTAGAGATGGTTGTGAGCCACCGTGTGGGTGCTGGGAACTGAACTCAGGACCTCTGAAAGAATAACAAGTGCTCTTAACCACTGACCATCTCTCTTTTGCCCTGGGCTTTTTCTTGTTCTGGGAAAACATGCATATTTCATGCTCCAAGCTCTCCAAAGATTGTATTTGAAACAGAATACATGTAGTACCACATTCTGCTAGACTGAAGACCCCATTCCCTTGAGCTTGTTTTTCTGAAAGGCTACAAGTAGGAGCCTTTATCTCCTTGATGATACACTTTATCTCCCTGATGATAGAGTAGGTTCCATTTGGAAGGTGGAGCCCCTTCCCTCCTGTCCTGAGGGTGCACCTCCTGTTGCAGACCTGGGTTTCTGTTTAGCATCCATGTTTCTGGACTCTGTTAAGTCTCCCAGAAGAACAAGACTGTGTAGGACCCAGTCCTTCCTGACATCTCAACCGCATCTGACCCAGGAACTCTCAGAACTTAGAGTTTGTGGTCAAGATGACTTGGCTCCTGTTTCCCACAATCCGTGCTGAGAAGAACCTTCCAGAAGAAAATCCTCATGCTGAGCGCTTCTTCACGGCTCGAAGTTTCTGCATGACTTTGAAGGGTTTTACTGTAAACTCTATTAAGACTGAAGAGATAACCCAGAGTTAAGAGAACTCTCAAATTAAGATGGGCCCAGCAGGTTCCCTAAAAACAGGTGGATGCATTTATGCACTTGAACACAGCCCAGGATGTGAGAACAGACCCTGCTCTCATCCCAGTTCCTTCCCATGGCTGAGCCCCAGCAACTCCATGTAGAAAATGAGCTGAAACTTAGAAGCGCCCCAGCTCTTGCACTCTGTGGAACCGAGGTTGGCTCTGATTCCCACGGGGACCAGTCAGCTGAGGCTGCAGAGCTTTACCCATGTGCTTTACAGGTGCCTATCCCAGAGATGGCAGCGTGGAGGCAACGCATCCAACTCCTGCACTGTCCTTTCCTTGCTTGGCGCCCGCTGTGCCTTCATGGGCTCCTTGGCCCCTGGCCATGTTGCCGAGTAAGTTTAGGAGGGAGTACCTGGTAGAGGGATAGAGCACCTTGTCTGCAAAGTATTGGGATTGTTGCCTGAGCTCTGGGTGGGCTGGATGGAAGAATGGTTGGTGGGTGGTGGCCTACAGGAGAGTCCCCGACTCCCTGATCTTTCTGGGGTGGTCCATCTTCTGTTCAGGTACTAACATCACTTCTGTAAGGGTTCCGTTTCTACAGCTTGCTGCAGAGCCTGCTTAGGCTGCCCCAACACCTCCTTCCTTGCTTCCTGCCTTTGCTCTTCTCAACATTCCTTATCTCGGCTGTGTTTGAGGTAAAAGTCAGGGAGGAACATGCTGTACCCTTCCCCACTGCAGGGGCATCCAGTATCCATGGTTACAGGATGAAGGCCCTCACTGAAGATCAGGGCCAATGCTCCTGTCTTCATTGTAAGTACCAAGAGTACACTTCTCAGGACATCCTGAAGTCACACTAACATTGGGTCCCAAACTCATTTGCTCCGGAGGCTGCGTTCCACAAGTGACCCACGCGCCTTCTCCATGTCACCCACCACCAGGACCCAAAAGCCCTTTGACTCCTGGCCCTGTCAGCTCAGCACACGCTTATCAGGAGGTGTGGCTCACACTTTGCCCACTGTGGGCACTGGAGCAGTCTGCCAGGTTGTTGGACTGTAAAGCACAGCCCTTTGAACCCTGGTTTGCAGGACGGCTGCCAGCCACATTCCTAGTCTTGGAGAACTGGAGCAAAGCTAACAGAGTGGGTGACCTGGTCCTGGAGTTGGCACAGGCATTCCTTCCTAGGTGGACTCAACCCTGGTTCTTGCTTAGGATGGTGGACTCTCCTTTGTCCAATGTCGGTGGGTGAGCCATTCAGAAATCTGTGCATTCAGCAAACATTTAATATGCTAGGCACTGTGGGTGCAAAAAGTCAGTTAGCAAACCAAACCATATCTCTAATGCTTTAGGGGGAGAGCTATTTTCTTTAAGATTTATTTTATGAGTACACTGTCGCTGTCTTCAGACACATCAGAAGAGGGAATCAGTTCTCATTACAGATGGTTGTGAGCCACAATGTGGTTGCTGGGAATTGAACTCAGGACCTCTGGAAGAGCAGTCAGTGCTTCCAACAGCTGAGCCATCTCTCCAGACCCTGGGGAGGGGGCTATTAAGGGACCCTTGATTTGTGAAGTCAAGAGCTGATGTAGCATGTGGCTGCTGCCAACTCTGTTGAGCTTGGGTGCTGCTAACTGAAAGGGAGGTCTGCTCAGAGTGAGAAAACCCAGGATGACTGGGCTGCTGGGCACAGTTGCTGGCTCTGAGGTTTCCTGGCAGGAGTGGAACCGGCTTCCTTGCTGTTCCTCTGGGCTGATCTTGAAATAATGTCCCTAGGCTCATTCTAACTAGAGGACATCCTGTGACATTGTCCTGGATCAGGCCCATATTTAGGGACCTTCCACAACTGCATTAACCCATTGCCCATAGGGGTTAGTCCAGCTTTTAGAAGATGGTAACACACAGGTCCCCCAAGGTGACACCACTTCTTGGCTGGGCAGACTAGAGAGGTACCATGGCAAGATTGGAAGGGACCCCAGAAACATCATGTCATGCGGATGACCATGCAGAGAGCAGCTGGGAGGGGTCCAAAGTATCGCCTTGGTGATTAATTATTAATTTTGCCCGAGTCTTGCAGGAACCAAGCCACAGTACCCATACACTTTAAGTTCAAACGGGATTCAGGCTCTAAGGGTGGAGGGCAAAGCTTTCCAGCGTGAACCAGACTGAGACAGACCTGGAACGTTCATTCCTGTTTCTCTGATGCTCAGGCTCTGCTCTCTGTCTCTCCTGCCCCCTGCTACCACCTGTGACAAGACTGAGATCTCCAGTTCCCTCCTACTTCCCTCTGCTCACCTTCCAGGGTCCCTGGTGACCCCTCTATCTCCCTGCTAGTCCCCCAAACTCTTCCCAAACTGCTCTTCCGGGTTACTCTGCCCGGCAGTTTTGTCCTGGATGACCTCCGCCGACATTCTGTGGACTTACGCTATGCGGTCCTTCAGACCGAGGGCGCCATCCCCACTTCTACGGTCATCATCAACGACGCCAGCGGCAGCCGTACCATCCTGCACGCCTACAGGTTTGTACGCCTGTCTGCGCTTCGCCAGCTGCTGCCGCGGCCATCTCTACATGATCAGGATAGGACCCTTCTTCTCTGAGGCCCACGTGCTCCAGTGCACCCTTCCCACTCCTGGAGGAGCTCTGGGTTATGTGTAGTTCTAACCTATGTCTCCTTGCCCTCTCCCTGGCTCGGCCCCTCCCCCAAAGCTTCCTGGTGGCTGACTTCAGGCGGAGGAGTGTGGATGTGTCTCAGGTGGCCTGGCAGAGCCAGGGAGATACCCCTTGCTCCTGCTGCATCGTCAACAACTCCAATGGCTCCCGTACCATTATACTCTATGACACGTAAGGGCCCCTATCACAACCAACCAATCAGCGCCCTCTCTCATCACTGGGCAAACCAACTGATCTCCATCCATGGCTTCTCTACACCAGAAATTGCCCCATGCCAAACTGTTCAATAATTTCTGAATTGTCTCCAATTAGGGGAGAAGTGAGGTGGGAAGGGGTCAGCTCTGCCCTGCTTGATAATTTGCCCTTGACCAGCACAAGGGTGGGCAGGCAGGCAGACCTGTAAAAACTGTAATTTATGATATGATTGTTTCATAATTTGTCAATCCGCACCTTCGGTCTGGGTGTACAGAAATGGGAGAAACCCACAGAAAGCCTTGATGGGCTAAGGGACCCACTGGGACTTCAAGGGTCAACTCCAGAGTTTCAAACCTGCAGCATGGCATGAAAGCTGAGGTTTAAGCCCCTTCAAAGGGAGTTGCATATGTCAAAAGCATATATCTCAAAAGTGAGTGGGCACTCACATACCAGAGGTGACTTTCAGATTAGGCAATCTTTGTCATCTGTCTATTAGGCAAGCGGTGAGTGGCAGCAACTCCAAACGAGGACGTGCACATGGGACGTGCACATGGTACCTCAGGAAGGGAGAGGAGGAGCTGAGAAATGTTATTGCCCTCTAGCCTGGGTCCAGGTATATTCACATACATATTTCCAACTGCAGAAGTCCCAGGAGACTAAGGACTTTTAGCCTGGTGTGCCGACTGAAAAGTAGCCCTAAGAAGGCCCGCGCCACTAGTGAGGATGGAAGGCACTACACTGCACAATAGAGAGGACATGTGCGGTGTGGCCAAGGTCATTGCTTTTCTGGGTCTTCACACCTAGACCAGCCAAACAGAAACTCTTCCTCAGAGTGATAATTTTGACCTTAGGGATGAAGTGGGGAGCGTGACTCAGGCCAGGGTGTACTGTCAGCGTCAAGTTCCCAGTAAAAGAATGCAATCAAAGAAACCTGCCCCCCATAACCCCGCCTTCGGGTTTGTAGTTTTCAGAGCCATTGCATGCTGGGAGCTGAGGGGCCTTCTGGGAAGTGTAGTCTCATGTACTCTTAGTGCATTCTGGAGGATGTGGTTTCTAAGGACTATGGGATGACCTCAGGTTGTAATTGTGCTTATCCTTAGTGCACACACACACACACACACACACACACGACACCTAAACAAAGTGGGACAGGACTCACTTCCCCCTAGGATTCAGAGCCCTGTGCTTCCCAGCTTCTTGCCATGCTGCTGGTATCAGTACTGGGTACAGGGTCCCTAGCCATCAGAGAACCCGGCCCTGGCTGACCTCCTTTTATTTCTTCTTGTCTTGTGATGTAGGAACCTACCAGATGTGTCTGCTAAGGACTTTGAGAAGGTCGATCTGACCCGGTTCAAGTGGATCCACATCGAGGCAAGCTCTTCCCTACCTGTGTTTCTAGGGGTTTGGCCTGTCAGGCCCCTTTGCATGGTCAATCTCTTCCATAATTTCTTTGACCCATGAAATAAGATAGGGATACTAATTAACCCTCCCCCATCCCTCTCCACTCTTCTTTATGTTTTCCTCTGAGGAAACTGAGGTCCAGACAGATGGAGAGATACAGAGGCATACAGTTACAGATGGCACTGGGCAGAAGACCCCGTTGTTGTGTTAGGAATCTGCTTTCACTGATTTAGGGGATTAGAATGTTCTTTTCAAGGGAGAATGGTCCTTTGGGATCAAGATAAGCTAAAACCTTGAGACGCCCAGGCTTCCGATCTTTGTCTCATCATGCTGGTCTTCACGTTGTCTCCCTTTCCTATCTCTATCTTCTCTTTACTTTCTCTCTCCTTTCCTGTCTCACCTCTCCACTCTCTCCCTCTTTGTTCTCATCCTTGTTCTCTCTGTGTTTTGGTGTTTGCTTGTTTGTCTGTTTGTTTGTTTGACACAGGGTCTGACTATGTAGACCAGGCTAGCCTTGAACTCACAGAAATCTGACTGAGTTACTCTCCCAAATTCTGGGATTAAAAGAGTGTGCCACCACACCCAGCCTTTGCTTTTTTGCTTCTTTTTCTGTCCATCACCTTTCTAGTGTTTGACTATGTAGGTCAGGTTAGCCCAGAATTCACAATCTTCCTGCTTGAGCCTCTCAAGTGCTGTGTCCACAGGCATGTATGTCCAGTATCTTTTATTCTTCACTCTCATTTGGGAAGTGAAAAATTTGGCTGCTAAGGTCTCCAAGGTCCATGACAGTCCTAGAGTTACGTAGCTTCGATGGGGCTCCAGCTCAGCTTCTCCCAATCCCTCTCCTTACCCAGAGGTCCGTCAGGGAGGAAAGAGTGAACTCTTTATCAGCTGGGCTCTGAGCCACCCTGTTCTGCCCCAGGGCCGGAATGCGTCTGAACAGGTGAAGATGCTGCAGCGGATAGAAGAGTACAATGTGAAGCAGCCGCTGCCGCAGAAGGTCCGGGTGTCGGTGGAGATAGAGAAGCCGAGGGAGGAGCTCTTCCAGCTGTTCAGCTATGGCGAGGTGGTGAGTGCCCTGTAGCTTCTCTTGCTTATCTTTAGCTAACTGGGATCTTAGAGCTAGAGAGGATCTTAGTCCTGCCTGCCAGCCTCCAGGGGACAGCTTGGCAGCTCCCAGAAGACCACAGCTGGGTTGCGGAAGCTGGACATGGCCCAGAAGTAGACTTTCCCTGCTCAGCATTACTAATACATAGAGTGCGGTGCGCAGGGCTCAGACAGCCGTGGGCAGTTCCTCAGTCTTGCCCTCTGCAGAAGGAGAAAGAACTGACTCTGTTCTCCGAGTTACCAGTTTTTCCCACTTAGGTGGCTTGTGAGGGCCAGTAGCTATGAGGGGAGGGGAGGAAGGAGACTCGTACAAGGAAAACTTAGGCAGGACGGTGTGTAAAAGGTAGCACCACTAAAATTGGGTGGACACTGTCCAGATGCGGTTTGTTGGCCTTGGTGGCAGACTGATTTCCATTCCCCCCACCCCTGAACTACTCCAGGGACTCTATCTTCCTTGAAGCCGCTGTGGAGTGAGAGTTTCGTTTTGCAGATGAATGGACTCAATCTGCAGGGTTTGGCTGTGTGGGGAGCAGAGGAAGCAAAGCTTGCTCCTGAGAGCCGGCCTGGTTTGATTTCACCCCAAGATGGCGCTCCAGGCCTTTTCTGGGTTTTGAACTCCCTCAGGTTAGAATGAAAATACCAGGGCTACAGTGTCACAGTTCCCAAGGCTGTATTTTTGGCACAACTTAAGCAAACATAAAACCTGTAGGACAGCAAGATGCCATGCTGGGGACTTAGTGAGTTGGAGGAGGTGTGCTATGACCCAGAGTTAACTCCAGGTGGTTAGGAGTGAGTAGCAGTTAGAGGTGGCTGTCAGTCTGTCTTTCACTGTCTACAGGTGTTTGTCAGCAAAGACGTGGCCAAGCACCTGGGGTTCCAGTCAGCGGCCGAGGCCCTGAGGGGCTTGTACAGTCGTGTGAGGAAAGGGTGAGTTGGGAAGCCAAGAAAGGGTCTGAGGGACCTGGGGCATCGAGTGGACTAGCCCTGATCTGAGCGAGTCTTACAGGGCTACTCTAGTCTGTGCCTGGGCTGAGGAAGGTGCTGATGCCCTGGGCCCTGATGGTCAGCTGCTCCACTCAGACGCCTTCCCACCGCCCCGCGTAGTAGACACTCTCGGGGCTGGAGACACCTTCAACGCCTCTGTCATCTTCAGCCTCTCGAATGGTGAGTCCCTCAGCATGAGGTCAGGGCAGGGCTGGGCCTGTAATCCTCCTGAACAACAGGCTAAGCCTGCTATTTGTCCCTTCTCCAGGAAGCAGCATGCAGGAGGCCCTGAGATTCGGGTGCCAGGTGGCTGGCAAGAAGTGTGGCTTGCAGGGGTTTGATGGCATTGTGTGAGAGGTGAGCAGTGAGAGGCACCAGCTTGATACCTCAGAGGCTGGCACCATTGCCTTCTCCACTTCATCCAGTCTGGCACCCGGCTGCCCAGTTCCATGGGCTGATTTAGGCTGTGGAACAGACTCTGCCTTTGTGCATAGCTCTGTCTCTTCTCTGCAGATACCTGGAGCAAATAAATCTTCCCTGAGCCAGCTTTGTCTGTCTGAGTGGATTGTTGTTGTTTGTTGGTTGGTTTGTTTTTATTTGTTTTCTGGTCAATAGGGTCTGCTGCGCAGCCTAAGGTTGGCCATGATCTTGAACTGTCCTTGTCTCAGTCTCCCTGTGCTGGGATCACAGGCTCATTTGTCCTTGTGGGTCCTCACCTTGCTCTGGCTGAAACTCCTGTGGCTCTAACACTACAGTCCTGAATCTTTTCTCTTCAATTCAGCCACACCCACACCCAGCAGGTGTGCAGACTAAAGCCTGCTCCCTCCTCCCATCAGCTGTCCTCCTCCGAGGACTTTCATCCAGGCCAGGGAGGACAGCCAGAGAAAAAAAGTTCTCCAGACTCTGTGAGCCGAGCAGACTGTGTTAGCTGTGGTAGTCAGGGAGCCTGCTTTCTGGGTTTATGGGTCTTTGTTCAAACTACCTTTTCCCATGGGTCTTCTAGGAACCTAGAAGCCCCCCCACCCCCAAGCTTACCTTTAGTCAAATTGGCACTTCAACTACAAATGTTACCTGATACAGAACACCACTGCCGTCCCTTGGGAAGGTTAGTTTCGGGTGACATGTCAGGATCAGGTTCTAATATGAGATTTGGGACAATTGGACAGAAACATAGGCTTTCTTGTGAGACAGACGGGAGTTGAGGTGAAATATTTACTTAGTTGTGCACCCCCTTTGGGTACACTGTTTGATTCCATTGGCCTCAGCTTCCCATTGCTCAAATGGAGTTGATGTTTGCCTGGTCCTAGAGTTATTGTGAGGCTAAAATGCTATCTTAAAATGTCAGCCTGGTGTCTGGTGTACACACGATTCTCAGAAGGAGGAGGAAGACAAAGAGAAGAAAGAGAGAGGATGGTTATTAATGCAATTACTAGGAGTGGGGATCCATACAGGGGAATGGGGACCATCTGCCTGCCTCAAGCTACAGGAAACAGAGTCTGAACCGGAAGTGGGGAGGGAACTCTAGGACAGTGTTGTGCTCCCAGGATAGACTAAGCTAGCTAGCTTTCTTTTATTACTATTATCATTACTATTAATAGTAGTAGTAGCAGTAGTCATAGTTGTAGGAGTATTTTAGTTTGATTTTTTTTTTTTTTTTTGAGACAGGATTTCTCTTAATAATAGCTCTGGCTATCCGGAAACTCACACTGTAGACCAGCTGGCCTCGAACTCACAGAGATCTCCTCACATCTGCCTCTTGGGTGCTGGGATCAAAGATCTGTGCTACCACTGAGCTTTCTTCCTTGAGATCTTGCAGCTGGCTGTGGCTAGTGCATCTCAGTGCTTCTGGCCAGAAATCCTGGGAAAACTGGGTGTCCCCAAACCCTTGTGTTCTGAGAAGGATCTGGATAGGCTAGACCAAAGACACATGGCTATGGAGACGAATTCATTCTGTTCTTTATTGATTGTTTGGGGCCTGGAAGCTGCCTCTCAACTTGTGGTCTCCCTGAGCTGCACAGAAAGTCCTACATCCTACTGAGGCCAGAGAGAAGTGGGGGTGCTTTTTTCCCCTCATCAAGATAGGGTCTTACAAAGTAGCCCAGCCTGGATTCAAACTTGCTATGTGGCCTAGGCTAGCCCAGAGCTCTCACTGCCTCTGGGATTACTAGATTGCACCACTTTACCGATGTCAGAGGTGCCTCTAATCGAACCGAATTCACACTTCATGCGTCTGCCCTGCACTAAGATCCTGAGGGCGTGAGCCTGCACCGTCTAGCTAGCTCATATCTCATCATTCTCCAGTTGGATGCTGTGAGCCTCAACCTCATTCGGAGTGTTTAGGGTCTCCAGTGTTTCCACCGGCAGGTCTTTGGCTTCTCCTTCATTTTCCTTGCTCTCCACCTGTCCCTCAGCATCCTCTTGGGGACCTAGGACATCTCCTTCAGACGCTGCCTGTCCCCTAGCCTCCCCTTCAGGGCTAAAGGTATCTACTTTTGCCTCTATCTGATGTCCAGCCTCCTGTTCAGGCTCCAGAGATGCCCTTTTGGCCTCTACCTGGCCCCTACTTTCTTCTTTAGTCCCCAGGGATTGCTGGGTTTCTGGCTGCAATGGACTGTTGGCTAAATGCTGCTGACTTCCAGCAGGTTGTGGCTCCTGGAGAGCTGGGGGAAGGGACTCTGAGTGCTTGGGGGCTTCTCCTGGGAAGTTGATGAGCTCTGCAGGAGTCATAAGTCCGTCTCCATTCAGGTCCTGAGTCTCCAGCACCATGTCTACTACAAGGATCACCTGTGGAAACAGTTACCATAGATGTTTTCAGGAAGCCAGCCGCTCTCCAACAGCCTTGTCCCTGCCACGTGGGCTCTGAGCTTCCTTTTTACCCAGAGTCTACCAAAAGTCACGATGAAAAAGCCCAAAGCTCCAAGCAACTAGTCTCATGGTTTCCAGCAGTGCTTACTGGGTTGATGGGCAAGTGTGCAGCTCCAGGGGCCAGAGCGGCTGTCAGCATGGACAAGAGCTCCAGGCCATCCAGCTGTCCGTTCTGGTCATAGTCATGAAGAGCAAAGAGGTAGAGCAGGACTACGGGAGAGAGTCTGGGTTAGAGAAAGCAAGAACCCACCGGGCAGCCAGTGCCTGGCCCCAGTTCCACTTGCCAGGGCCTCCCAGCCCCGGTGCCCAGCACCAGGCCTTCACCTTGCTCCCGGTTCATGTGCTCAGGATCCTCTTCCATCTTCTCTAGTCCCTTGAGATAATTCTGCAGATGTCTGTTGAAAAAAATGGCAAGTCAGCCAGGGGAGTCCTGTCTGTGACCTAACACTTGTCTAGTTAATACCTGCTGAAAGCCCCAGCTTACTCACCGGAGCTGCTCAGGGCCTGGCTGGAAGGGGTTGGGCGTGAGCTGCTGTTGTACCTCAGGGTCCAACCTAGAACAGGGGAAAAGCAGAAGCCCATAGACTAGCTTAGCAGCCACTTGGTAAATTTCTCTCATGACTCAACAGGAGTTGTCCCTCCAATTTCCTAGAAAAAGGATGCAGAGAAAAGACTCTTCCGGTGTCATTAGAAACAGAACCTTAATCTCTAAAATTGTCTTTGAAGCTCAGATACCTTACTTAGTTAACTTTAGAAAACCCAAGATGTCCCAGTGGTTCAGAGCACTTGCTGCTCTTCCAGAGGATCTGAGTTCAATTCCAAGTGCCCATATCAGGTGGTTCACAACTATTTATAACATCAACTTCAAGGGACCTAACCTCTTCTAGATCCTGTAGGCACCGCCCCCCCCCCTCATGTGCACATAGACATACACATGTAAATAAATAAAGAGTTAAAAAGAAAATGCACAAAAAAATTAAAAAATTAAAAATTAAAAAAGAAAAAAGAAAATGCACTTGATCTTAGCCAAAAGGCTGAGAAGGGATGAAAAGAAAAATGCCTAGCGAGGTCGAGGCCACCAAAACAGACACACAAGAGAGGCCCAAGACAATGGTCCAGTGTGTGTCAGGATGTAATGGTTTCTTATGGTCTTCCTTCTCCAATGCCAGGATCTGCTCTGAGGAGTGGATCTCAGGCTGAGGCTGGCAGCAATGTCCAGGATTCTACAGGCCCATTTCGCTCCGTGACACGTCATGCCTCCTCCTTTTTCAAACAGAGTGTACGAGTGCCAGCCCAGACTTTAAGTCTGCTCGGGATCTCAAGTATCCCTACTTCTGCATGTGACTACTGTTTGCCCACAGCAGCCTGCGATGCAGAAGTGACAGGAGTTATCACAGCCCGTTTGGTCACTGCTGCCAGCTCTCCACTTTCTCCTCATTCCCATGAGCCCGATGCACACACCGACTGTAAGAAAGCAGTCCTAGTAAGTCAGACATTAAGCTAAGGATCCCCATTTCCTTGACATCCCCAGTATCAGGTCTTGATTCTAAGATGACAATCCCTGTCTGAGTTTCTGGCTTCCTCCTGATGCTTCACACCAGACTGGAGCTGAATTCTTGGCTGTGTAGGGGTTTACAAGCATGCATCAAGTCCCTACTTGGGGCATTCTGATAATCAAAAGACAGGAAGTTGAGGTGCTGTGCCCAGAAATGAAGGAGGCTATACTTTTCTGCAGGCTCCTGGCTCCCCTAGAGTCCTGACATCTTTTCAGAACTCTTGTAACCCCAGCCCCACCCCCTTACCTTGCAACTCCATCCTTGGGGGCAGCGTGACTCAAAGGGAGCAGCAACAGTGGCAGCACCAGCGCTTGCATCAGCTGCTGGAACATCCTGCTGGAGACTGGAACCAGGATCAGAATCGGGGAGTCAGGGGAGGGGTGTCTGCCATAGCATTAGGGGTTCAGTTGGCTCAGACAGAAATGACTTCCCTCCTTGCATGTGAAAACATGAAGCACAGGAGAAAGGCTGTCTGCTCGGGGAGGACTATGCATACCCATGGGCAGCCTTCCATGAAACTCAAGGTAAGTTGTGCTTGTAAGGAAATATAGAAATCATAAATCCCACTCCAGTATATAAAGTGCACTGTGGGAGGTGGCTTTGGTTGTGAGGGCTCCTTTTCATGTCCCGCTGGCCCGCTTAAGTGCTGTGTAAGTATATGTGCTCTAGAGCAGGACACTTTATTTACAAATGGTAAAAGAGCAGATCAGGATGCTGGGACTCACTGAAGGTCGAACGTATACAAGGAGACCAAGAGGGAGGTGGACTGCTAGTCTGTATTTATGAAAAAAACCTACTGAGGCCTGATGTGGTGGCACATGCCCCATGATCACAGGACTCAGGAGTCTGAGGCAGGAGGACTGTGAGTTCAAGACCAACCTGGTTGCCTCTATGTTATGCATGTTTGTAAATAGAAATACAGAAATGATCAAATATGAAATGAGTCAATTGATAACATGAAGCATAAAGCTTTTTGGTTTGTCCAGGGCTGTGTACATATAATGTGAATTTCCAAGGATATAGGAGTCCCCCAAATCTGAGACATCCTGCCCCCTCCCCCAAAACTCTCTGGGCAGAAAAATAATGGTTTCATGGTCCAAGCAAAGGATCAGGACCTCTCATCTGCTGAACCTAAAACTCAGGTCATCAATGGATTTTCTAAAGGACATTTTGTAGCTTTCAGTGGATTCTCTAAGAGTGATCCTAAGAAGGCTCAGACCATGTCCAGGGTGGACATCAGTTCTGTAAGAGTTTGGAAGTAGAGCCAGTAAGCACCTGGCTCACAGGAAGATAAGCAGAATGTTTGCCTTTTTGAGTTGCCTTGAGTAAGAAGCACCAAAGAGTGAAAGTCTAGAAAAAGATTAAATTATCATAGATACAAAATCTGTGCTTACTTTTTCACCGTGTGCGTGTGTGTGTGTGTGTGTGTCCAGTGGTCAATACTAGAATCTTTCTCAATCACTATTGACCTTACTTTTTGAGATAAGTGTCCCACAGAACCTAAAGCCCTGAAGCTCACCAATTTAGGTAAACTGGCTATCTAGCAAGCCTCAGGGATCTCCCCATTTCCACTTCCCCAGCACTGAGATTCCAACTGTGTGTGTGTGTGTGTGTGTCCTTCTCTCCTTCCCCCTCTCACTGCTCACTGTCCTTGATCACAAGAAACTTTCATTAATTAAAAAACGTGTGGTGATGTGCATGTGGTGATGTGCACGTGTGCATGTGTAGGTCAGAGAACAACTTTGTACAGTCTTCGTTTTTATCAGTTCTAGGGATTCAACTCGGGTACCCAGGTTTGCACAGTAAGTGCCTGTAGCTGTCACATCACCCTTATCTTCTGAGACAGGATCTCTCACCAAACCTCATCAGTTCAGCTAAAGTGTCTGCTCAGTGAGCTTCAAGGATCCACCTGTTTCAACTCCCCACAGCACTATGCTTGGCTTTTTCCATGGATTCTGGGGTTTGAACAATCATGGAAGTTCAAGAAATGGGGCAACAGTTAGAGTGTGGAGACCACCAGATGCCTCAACTGGAAGTGGACAGCAGAAATGTCAACAGAGACCCCCAAGGTGCTAAGTAGAACTCCACGCTCTACCTATTTTCACCTATTAATTGTTGAGCCATCTCTCCAGCCCATCTCTCTACTGTTCCTTAAGTTCCTACTCATAACTGAGGTTCTCTTATCAATCAGATGAAGGTATGAGATCAAACTACTTCTTTTTCTCCTTAAAGATTACACAATTATATTATCAGGAAAAGGTTCATATGTTTAAATAAGAAACAGATAAACAGAAGTCAAGTGCAGCGGCACATACCTATAATCCCAGATCCTCAGGAGGCTGAGATTGTGAGTTCAAGGCTAGCCTAAGCAATGCTGTAAGATCCTGACCGAGAGGAAGGAACACAGAAATACAGACTTGCTGGGAAAAGGAGGTGTAACTCAAAGGTCGAGCGTGAGGGCCCTAACTGAAGGCTGCCTAGGTCCCAGTGTAGGCTCTGCCTTTACTGACTGGGCGCTTTCCCTGTATCAGGTCTCCTTTGGCAATGCAGGGTGACAGAGCCCTTCCCAAGGGGTCACCGTGGGTGGTAGCTAAGTGAGAGGAGGCTCTTACGTTCCAGAAGTTGTCCTGGCTGCTCTGCGGTGGCTTCACACCCCTTCCCTCCCGGCCTCCCCACCTGAATGCTTCAAATTTCTCCCCATCTGTTCCTGCCGGCTCAGAACTGTCAACTCAGCAGGCTGACTGAAGGGGTCCCAAATTTTGTTTATTTTGTTGTTGGTGTGTATGTGTATTTGTGTGTGTGTATGCACATGTGTCCGTCTGTCTGTGGGCATGTGTGCCACAGTAGAGGTGAGAGAACAACTTTCAGAAGTCGGTTCTTTCCTTCCACCGAGTAGGTCTTAGGGATCAAACTCAGGTCAAAGGCCTTGGCCATCTATCTTGCTGCTCTGCGTCTACAGTTTGTCCTTACTTTACTAACCCTGGAGTCTAATTCGCTTCCTCTTACATGTTTGGATTTAGTGGCTGGCTTCCAAGTGACTAAGATGGCTGAAAAGACTGTCAGGTCCAGGTAATGTCTTTGTCTCTTAAAAACAACAAAACAAAACACCGTAGAGATCTTGGTGCCTGCCTTAACCCACCCAAGCAGGCGAGTGTGAGAATGACCTTCCACTTCCAAATGTGAGCCTTCCAGCTGCCCTAGCCAACAGCACGGATAGAAGGAAGCTGGTCTCCACTGCCCTGCCTAGACAAAAAGCTAAGGATATCATCTGAAGCTACTAAATTGTTTTGTTTTGGCGGTTTTATGAAACGAGGTCTTGCTATGTCACCTAGACTAGCTTTGAACTCATGTAGCTCAGACTAGCCTTAAACTCACTGAGATCCTTTGTCTCAGGCTCTGATGCTTTGCCGGCTCTGGTTGTCTTGATGAAACAGTGTCTCCCTGTGTGGCCCCCTGCCCTGATGGAATCGCAGGAGCACGCTACCACAACCAGCAGCTATATACTGCTATATACTGTCTATGGAGGATTCCCATAGCCCAGCGGGTACTAGAGCATCGATACGATAATCTGGTCTGCTGAGGAGCAAGACAAGCACTGGAGCTGCCTTCATCCTGCTCTGTGCATGCAGTGTGCTTGGTATTGGGAAGCTGGAGACCATTTGCAAGCGCTGGTAGAGAGAGCAGCCACCACATATGGAGCCCTTCTGAAGACCTGGGGTGAGGGGGTGGGGATTCTGAAAGACTCAGAGGCTCTCATATCTTTAGATTCAAATCATTAGGTTTTGAGTGGCTTGTTAAGTAATCTTAATAAGTAATCTTAATAATTCAAATGCCAGCCCTGTAAGAGCTGGCTTTGTAGGTGTGAACCTAATTAGCCACACAGGCCTTGTTGTCTGTTGTTCTGCTGGAGCTGTCTTGAAGGTGTCAACCACTTCTGCTTTGGGACCTATAAGTTATGCTGATTCTGAACCCTCCCCATGCAAATCTCTGACCTGTGAGTCTCTTACACATGTAACTAGTGTGTATAGTGATATAACCAAGAACCAGCTTCATGGGATTACAGAAAATAATCAGGTACATCAATGCACACACACACACACACACACACACACACATGCACAATCTGTTGTCCTAGCCTGTCTTTATACCCACATCATATAAGTATTCCCTTGATAGAACTCTGTTTCTTCAGAAATAGTTTTTAATTGTTTACTTTATTGTTGAGTTTATGTGTGCTTAGGTGTAGGCCAGTAAGTACCAGGGTGCACCTGTGGAGACCCGAGGACAACTCTTGGGAATTGGCTCTCTCCTGCCACCTTGTGGGATATCAGGTTTGAACTCAGGTTCCCAGGCTTCCTTACAAGTACCTCAACCCATTTTTCTGGTTCCTTCAAAATCTTTTTTAAAAACAATAAGGGCTGGAAAGATAGCTCAGCTGTTAAGAGCACTGGTTAAGAACCCATATGTTAGCTTACCACCATCTGTAACTCCAGTTCCAGAGTACCCAGTGCCCTCTTCTGTCCTCCTATGTCCTTTGAGGGCACTGCACACAAGTGGTACACAAACACACAAAATACATACAGGACACACACACACACAAACACACACACACTAAAGACAATAAAGGTGATGGCACACACCTTTACTCCCAATATCCCAATACTTGGACAGCAGAGACAGGTGGATCTCTTGAGTTCCAGGCTAGCCTGTCCTGCAAAACAAGTTCTGGAATATTGAGGACTAGAGAAAGAGGGGGGGGTGGAGGGAGGGAGGGAGGAAGGGGGAGCCTGTTTCAACTAATTATTTGATTGACTAATTGATTAATTAATCAATTAAAAATCCCATAAAAGTCTCAATTAGCTCAGGCTGGGCTCTAACTCATGTAGTTGCAGATAACCCTGAACTCGTGACCCGAGTACTAGAATTACAGGGGTGCACCACCGCACCCAGGAACTCCAAGACCTTTGGTGGCTCTTTGTTTTTCCCATCACTGCCCATCCATGTCTTCACCCATTCATTCAGGTATGGCATCTTCTGTCTCACCCCTCAGGGTTCCAGCACGGTGGACGCTGCTCCGAATGGAAGCTCACTGGCTGTTCTCACTTTTAGTTTTCAGTGTTTTTGTCCAAACCTGTTTCACCTTCAAGGTGGACCTTCCTGATAACCTTAGCATTCAGCTGCAGTCTATACCCCAAAAGCACTTCATGGGGACTTAGAATCTGATGTTTACTCAATGTTTTCAGCCTTTGTTTATGAGAATCAAGCCAAACTTCCACAGGATGTGTGTAATGGGACTTACCAATACTTACACCGTGTTAAGCACTTGTAAGAGCTTTGTAAGGAACAGAAATAGAGTGATTGCTTGCAAAATAAAAATGGCCCTAGCCATTTTCCATAATTATAACATGCATAAACATAACCACCCTAATAAATACCTGAAAACCACTGTAACCGCTAGTTAACAGTTGTGATATAATTTGGCAAAGTTATTCAAGTCACACATATATACACACACACATACAACACACAACACACACTTTCCACAATGACCTCTGCCTTCAATTTCTTTAAGCCTTTGCCCTAGCTCACAAGAGGAGACTTTGGCCTTGAAGTTGGACCATCGCTCAGCCTTTGCACTGTTTTGTGGTCCAGGTGGATGTCTTAAACTCCCTTGGCCCTAGGGTCTTCATTTTTAAGATGAGGATGCTTCCTAGGGTCTTGGGAAGGGTACAGTGAGGTAATCGAGGTTAAGCTAAGGCCAGCAGATGCTTCACGGTGTGGCAGGGGTCTTTGGAGGCTTATCTTAACCGACTTCTCAGTCCACTGAGACATTTCTTTTGCAGCATCCCTGACAACTAGCTTCTCCTGAATCTTTCCAGGACAGGAGCTGGTACCATGAAGGGCATCCATTTCATTTCTAAACAAGTGAAGAAGTTATTGAATCTAATCATCTCCCTTGATTTAGCCCTTTGGTGTCTGGGTCTAGGGAAGGGAGTCTTAAATGACCGCAGCTATACAGCCAAAAGAGACGCGCACCTGAGCTTGCCGGGGACCAGCCACCTATGGTTGGATGACGACGGATAGCGTCCTTCAGTCATCTCCATCTACTGAATGAGGTGGAAACACCGCCGGCCAGGGCTCTTGGACCTACCATCAAATCCAGGGGCCTCAGAAGCGCTATCTACCTTTCCTCTATCTGCTCTCAGGGATGACCTCTTCCCCAATGGTCCTAGGAGGACAGGGCCACCTCCCCAGCCGAGTCCAAGCCGCAGGGGATGCGGAGGACTGCGCTCTCTGCATCCTGACCGCCCGGCAGAAGGTCCCCACCCTCACCCCCAAGGTACCGGGTGCCCCCGCCGCCCACAGGGCTCTGGCCCCTGCCCGAGTCCGACCCACCTGCTGCGACGGCGCTGTGCGTGACTGGGGCTCCGGCTTCGTGCGAGCTATAGGCACCGCGCCGCCCTCGCCCGGCTGCCCGCAGCCAGCCCTCCCCCGGGCGGCTCCACGTGGCCGTTCCACGTCGCCCTCCCGGCTGCAGCCGCCGCCCAGGCCCGGGCAGAGTCCGGAGCGAGCAACAGCCACGAGAGGGCCACCGCCCCGCCTTGCCCAGACCTGCCCCGCAGCGCCTCCACCTGGCCTTGTTCCATGTGGGTCTGATGGGGTTCCATGATGGGGTCCTCGGTGTGTGTCACTGTGACTCAGATGAAGGCAGACTGGTTTGAGGTTTTGAGTGACAGGCTGGTGAGGTGGAGTATGTGCTTATGACGACAGACCGGGAAAGATTTGTGAGTGTGGGCAGCTGGGGAAGCATATATATGAGGCATGACTTCAAAAGACAGAGTCGGAGTAGTGAGTCGGTGTGGATAAGGCAGTTACAGAATGGTGAGACTGATGTGCTTGTGTGTAGAAGGTAGACAACGTTGACACGTATTGATGAGACAGGGCTGTGGTGTGAGAAAGACAGGAATAGCTAAAACGAGACAGATTGAGGTTGGTATTCATTAAAAATGCCTTTGATTATGCTGTGTGGGTGTCACTGGCTTTATCTGAGAAACTTGTTTGTGACTAAATAGAATGACTTACTGTTACTATGTGTGACTGTGGCCTTCAATGGAAAGAGCAGTGTGGCCCAGACCTGGCTGATCATCTAGGAGTGTGACAGTATCAGTGTCAGCAGGTTATAGGTATCACGGCATCAGAACAAAGTCCTCTCAGGTTGTTGGAGCTGAGATTCCAGGAGAGCTATCCGTGTCACCGGGATCACACACAGAAAGAAGGGGAGTGGCATGTGGGGCAGTGTGCCAAAAGAAACTATGGCCACAGGAACAGTAGTCTTCCAGCACAGACGCTGCAGCTCTCTTGCCACGGATTTACCCCAGTGGTGAGTCGCTCTGCCCGAGCTCTGGGCCACCTCCTCACCCACTGACCCACCCGGAATCTTCTGTCAGCAGCCACCATAACCATAAGCCCCTCAGACTGACCCTCGTTTGGGGGGGGGGTTGGGCACAGTTGATTTGGCTCAGTGCCCACTGTTTCCCGCTGTGCTGTTCCTCCTGTCTGTCAGTTGGTCTGGTGTTCCTTGGGATCCCCTCTCCCCACTCCATTTGCTGATGTGTTCATCTGTTCGTGTGACCTCCATCAGTCTCTGTCAGGGGCAGATGCAGATCCTTTGCTCTCTTGCACTTCTGTTCTTCTTACAAAGACACATGAATAGCATCATTTGTGAAGAACGGGCCATGACCAGACACCAAGCCCTGTTAGCACCTGCTCCTGGACTTTTCACATTCCAGATCTGTGAGCAATAAATTCCTGTTGCTTGTAAGTTGTCCAGTGTAGGGCTGGAAAGATGGGCTCAGTGGTTGGGAGAGCATAGTGTGGTTCTGCAGAGGATCCAAGTTTGGATCCCAGCACCCATGTCAGGTGGCTCCCACTGCCTGTAATTCCCGCTCAGGGAGATCCAATGCCCTCCTCTAACCTCCTCAGACACCTGTACTCATATGCACTCCAACACACAAACATGGACATACAAACACATGCAAAGATATAAGAAAAATTAATCTTTAAAACATTGTCTAGTCTGTGCTACTTCGTTCAGTGCCTGCGAACGCTGCTGAAGACCATCATCAAGTCATCAGAAGCTACAGGAGATGCACACATAAGTCCTCAGGGAAGTAACTCTGATGACCCTTGACTCTTGTGTCCAGACTGTGGGAATACGTTTCCACCAGAACATCGGGTTTGTAACCCTTTGTGAAACCAACTCAACAAATGAATTTATCACCTAAGTGCTGATGATACCAAGCATAATGGTTTCGGCAGAGACAAGAGAATCGCTTCAAGTCCAAGGCCAGCCTGGTCTACATAGTAGTTACTGGGCCAGCCAGGGTTACACAGTGAAGCCCTGTCTCAAAAGCAAAACAAGGCAGAGGATGGTGGCCCGTGCCTTTAATTTCAGCAGGTTTCAGGCAGAGGCAGGCAGATTTCTGGGAGTTGAGTTTGAGGCCAGCCTGGTCTACAAGAGTGAGTTTCGAGGAAGCCATGGCCACACAGAAAAACCCTGCCTCAAAACACAAAACCAACCAATCAACCAAACAACCAGCCAAAACAAAACCACTCCAACTAAATGGAAATGACTCCAAGATTTCTAACTCCAGCCTGAGGCCTAACCCTCAGGAACTGAATCCTACTGATCTGTACCTGGGTCTGGCTTTTGTGGCTGGGGGCTGGCACTGAAGTGGCCAACACTTTCAAAGTGTAATGATCTTCAGTTACCTTAGAAACAAAAGTCAAGCAAAGCTGTGCACAAGGGGAAGCACCAATGTCCTTTAGAAGCCAGACAGGAACGAAGAACAGGTACAATCTGAGGGCTAGGATGAGCCAGATTCAATAATTCCAGAGGGTTCTAGAGCATAGAGGCTGCCCTTAGTTACTTGAGACAGTGGACTTTGGGTTTCAGGGGAGATGTAAAATCACCTGGGCCACCTACTTGGGCTCCTGACTAATGGACGCAGGTAGAAAGGTGCAGAGTCTAAGAAACAGAATCCTAGTCCAACATGTCTGAAACCAAATGCATTATCTTCCTCTTCTAGCCTTTACCTCAGGTAGTCTCCCCCCTCAGGGATAGGCACACCTGCATTTGTGCAGTCTGGAACCTGAGGGTCATCCCTGTTTCTCCTCCTCAACTTCACCCTGCTGAAGAGTCCTGCCAAGTCTGTCTTCCATCTTGAAGATCATTCCTCTCCCTGGTGGTTCAGTACAGTAAACTGTTTTCTGTGCCCCAGGTGCTCTTAACAGTGTCTTTTTTCTCCTAACTTCTTTCTCCTCCTTCCCTAAGTAGCCTGAGGGTTTCTTCCGAAAGCACTATTTCTGTCTCTTTCTGTACCTCTGTCTGTACCTCTCCCTTACCCCCACTCTCTGTTGGCTCTCTTCCAGAGCCCCTTGACCGGGGCTTCCTCTGCCCTCAGGAAGCTCTTCAGCACCTGCTTGCTGACCACCCGCACACTCAGCCACACATTTCTTTTTGGCTCACAAAGCCCCTACCTCCACATTTTCACTTACTCTGTAGCACTCTTCCACTTGCCTGGGAAACTTCTACTCACTTTCTGCCATTGAACGCCATTTTTGCCTGCTCCCAAATAGCAGCAGGGAGTACTCTCTTTTTCTGTCCTAAGAGTTCGGGCTCTGGGAACATTCAGATCTCATAGAGAGGTTTTTGCATTACATACATTGATATATCTGTGCCTTGGCTGGTCCCTGGACCAGGAGCTGGACAACTTCCCAGATGATTCTAGTGTACAGATATCGTGGGAAGCCAAGGTTCTACCGCAGTCACTATTCAAGTATTCTAATAAAAACAAGGACAGGGTTCCTGGGGCGTTTATATCCAATGCCTGCTACATAGCTGATTAGCAAGTCATCTGTTGCACCCTTTCTGTTGGTGGGGATTGTTAGAGACCACGTAGAGACATTTAACCTAGGGAGTAGAATGTCACCAGTGAGTGGTTGAAACTTGAGTATGTATTAATCTGTTGGGCAGTGCTTGTGCCCAGTGTGTGAGGGTCACAGTGAATGGCTGTACTCTGAGCCATAGGAATGGCTGCGGGGACCTTTCCAGGGTGCCTGATTCAGCCTTCGCCGTCCAGAGATGATACGTACCAAGATGGCAGCTGCGGGGGCGCTGCTTGCCCTAGGTCTGTAGAGCTTTTCACCACTAAAGGGAAGCAGGAGGAGTTGGAGGGGCATGGGTGACATGGCTAGCCCGGGCTTCTGAGGTTCGGCTGACAGCCAGACACCGCCCCTCGCCTCCGGACTGGCGGTGGGCGGGGCCGACGGCGGGTGGGACCTGCAAGAGGTCTGCCAATGGCTTGCAAGAGGCGGGTGCACGACAAACCGCAAGCGGAAGAGTCAAAGTTCAGGAGCTAGAGGCAGCCGGGAGCCTGGGAAATAGAATACCCCAACATAACCAAGATGCTGAGTTCCTCTCTGAGTCCGCAAAACGGCACCTGGTCAGACACCATCTCTCTGCTCTTAGCTCTTGGCGTTGCTCTCTACTTGGGCTACTACTGGGCATGTGTGCCCCAGGTGGGTGAGGACCAATCTCTGGCTTGCATGCTTGGGGTACTAGAGCCTAGGCTCGAGTCTTTTCTGAAAGCTTGGGTGGTTGGTTCTGCTGCGCCACGTGAATTTTGCTATTACGACCGACTGGAGAGCCGGTTCTGCCTCTTTCAGATTCATGAAATCTTCCCCCGCCAGCTGGGTTTTTTTGAGCACAGGAAGGGTGCTCCCCCTATTCTGTTGACTGGCCTTTGGATAACGATGGGTGGAGGGTATCCTTAAATGTCAGAAGAAAGTTTCCCTTTCTTCTTAGGAGGTCTAACTAAAAATGTGTAGATTATGTTCGCTAGCTGCACAGCACAGTGGGACGGATGCCTGTGTGGTTCTGGCACCAGTCCATCTGCTTAGCAGGGCCTCCTCTCTCTTGAGGACTGGCTGAGGTTCCGGCCAAGCTTAGTTCAGATGGTAATTCTCTACACACTCAGTCCTGTTCTAAGTTCTAGACTCTGTATGCATCGCCGAGAAGTCTTAACAGGTTGTTTTTGATCAGTACCTCAAACGGAAATGTAGGTAAAATACACACTGTATATACCCAGGAAAGCTAAGGTTTTATCTCATTACAGTCTATTTAGGTAACTGAGTCTAACAGGAAAGCTATTGATTCAGCTTGTTATAAAAGGCCTATAGGAGTTAGATGCTTACTCCTGCCTACTGGGAAGGCTGAGACAGGAGGATCACTTGAGCCCAAGAGCGTTGAGCCATTCTAGCCTACAGGCAACATAACAAGGCCCTGTGCCCATACAGTGAGATCGTGAGAGGACAGAGGACGGCTGTGGCCACTTGTACATAGATGACGGTAATGTGAACCGGGAGTAAAGAGGTGGTGGAATGCTTACCGGACTAGGTTCTGTTCCCAAAACTACATGGCACTTCCTGTTCACAACTGTGACACCCGCCCTGGCTCTCAGGCACATGGGTAGCACACAAACATACACGTAGGCAAACACACATATTAAGTCTAAAATATAAATAGTAAAATGTCTAGTCACATAAGATGTTCACTTAATGCCTGGAATGCAATGAGCATCCAATAAATTTTATTTACAAGTTATTATTGCTGATACCATAATTATTAATTCTGCTTTGCTCTAGTTTGTTCTGTCTTTGGGCAGACCAACTAACCTATGAGAGTCATAATTTCTTTACTTCTATCTTATCAAGGAAGGTTGCGATTTGTCTGCATTAGTTTCATTGCTGTTATTTCAGGGTTTAAGGACCAGGGTCCAAGTCACAGTATAAACTGGGCCTTGTTGGTGGATCATTTGCCTAGCCCCTTCTGAGTAACAAGGCTGTAAGATAGAACAGGATCTTATAGTTTCTTAATTTTATGATTTAAAAAAAAATTACTCCTCCTATGCTGGAGATCGTCCTGGGGTTTACCTCTGAGCTACTGTATCCCAACTCAGCCCTTCCATTCCGGTCTTCAGCAGTGTCCTTAGTCTATGAGGCTAGGGCAGCTCATTTACTTCATGGCTATGCAGGGCCAAGCAAAGAGACTGAGAGTCAGGGCTTGGTGCCCACTGACCTCGTTTGTCCCTATTGTCCCATCCCTTTGCCCTTTTCTCTAGTTGGCATGAGGAAATGAAATAGTTGTTCACATTAGGATGCTTCCTCCTGGAGAACACAGCCTAAGAACCAGGGCTCCACAGAGATATGAGGCACCCCTGTGAAAGAAGCCCTTCATCACTGAGCACACACATTCGAGAACAGCAGAAATATGTAGACAATGGGGTGCCCAAACCAGTGGGGTATAGGAGGAGCCAGTGACTAGAGGAGGCTTCAGGGAGCTGTACTTGGACAACGTTGCTACAACGCAAAGGTCAGATTGAATGGCAGAGGTTCCTTCGCCTGGTCAAGAATCCCAACCAGCACACCATGGTGACATAAGCCTAGCACAGAGGCAGGAGGATTACGATGAGTTCAAGGCCCCAACCATTCTGGGAAGATGTCTCAGCCATAAAGAACATGTACTATTGACCCTGTGGATTAGTTTGTTTCCTGGCATCCATGCTGTGGTTCCCTCAGCTACCTATAACTCCAGCTCTAGAGGATCCAACACTTCCTCTGGACCCCACAGGCAAAATCTGACCTGTGTGCTCCCAAGGAGAGGCACATGATTAGAAGTATAACCAAATCAGACAAAAACCTTAACCAGCCAGAGGACCACAAGCCTCACTGTGGGGATCAACAGAGCAGCTTATACTCTCTGTCCTAGCACAAATGGGTTTGAGGCGGGGACAAGCTTCGTTAAGTCAACTGCTGTGGTTCTCCTTTCAGGGTCAGTTCTGGAGGTGACACTTTAGGGCTGAGGTTTTTCTGGGGGGCACCATGTGACTGTATTATTTAAGGTGACCCCACTGCTCTAGTCTGAGCTGTGCTGGATACTTTATTGTGGCAAAGCAGTATCCTTAAGGCTGGATTCCGGGGAAGGGATCACTTACTCTCCAGGGTCTGGGACAAGAAAAAAAGAGGCCAATTGTGTTGTGTGATTATAGAGGCCTCGTCTGGTGGCTGGGCCCCAGTTTCTGGCCTTCCTGGAGCAACACTGTCCAGTCACTGTGGAGACTTTCTACCCCACACTGTGGTGCTTTGAGGGACGGCTGCAAACCATCTTTCGGGTCCTCCTGCAGTCTCAGCCTGTGGTCCCTTACCGGAGGTAAGAAGGGTCGGAACCAGGAACACAAAGCTGCAAGTATCTAAGGGAAACTGATCCACCTCCTAAACGCAGGTAATCTTTGCCCCAAAGCATGAGACTGGGTATATGAAAAGGCCCTCTGCTTGCACCCACACAAGGCTAATAGTTCATCTGTCCACTCTAGCTGGTCACCTTTACTCTTTTACATGAAGTGTGCCTTCAAGCGATACCCATGACAAGCAGCAGAGCTTGTGGGTGAGTCAGAGGGTAGAGCTCTGCAGTGCAACTCCTAATAGCATCTTTGTATTCCAATCTCTCTTAAACCCCAGTGAAGTCCTCCAGACTCCAGATGGAGGCCAGTTCCTTCTAGACTGGGCTGAGCAGCCTAACAGCAGTCATTACCCGGACCCTACCACTCAGCCTATAGTACTGCTGCTTCCGGGCATCAGTGGCAGTAGCCAGGAGCCGTACATCTTACACCTAGTTGACCAAGCTCTGAAGGATGGCTATCGGTAAGGATGGGGTACAGAACTCAGAAAGGAAAAAGTTCATCTGGCCCCATATGGTACTCTGACAGGGAGGGGCCTTTCTGAAGAATTCCAAGGGGAGGGTCTTCTTGGGAGGGTTTGGCTCACACACCTGTGTTGCCCCAGGGCTGTTGTATTTAATAACCGAGGATGCCGAGGGGAAGAACTGCTGGTGAGTACCCTCCCCCTTTGTGCTGGCCCTGTACCTGTTCCCTTTAGAGTCCACTGGTCCTAGGGCTCTTACCTCCCCCTACACTTCCTGAGCCCTTCCATTTGGCTGCATTCTGGCGAGAGCCTCCCTCCCTAGCCAATGACCCACTTTGCCCTCAGACTCACAGGGCTTACTGTGCCAGCCACACTGAAGATCTAGAAACAGTTGTGAAGCACATAAAGCACCGCTACTCCCAAGCGCCACTGCTGGCCGTGGGCATCTCCTTCGGAGGGTAATAGTTGCCTGGGTTTATTCCAAACACCCGGTTGGTCATCTTGTCGTTTTCTTCCTCTTCTGTCCCAGTTTTCTCATGCCAATACTTTCCATGGCCCTGCATCTTTACAGGATACTGGTGCTTAACTACCTGGCACGGACCGGGAAGGCTGGAGGCTTGGTAGCTGGACTGACCATGTCTGCATGTTGGGACTCCTTTGAGACCGTTGACTCCTTGGAGACCCCACTCAACTCACTGCTGTTCAATCAGCCCCTCACTGCGGGACTCTGCCAGCTTGTGGCCAGGTAGGATAGCAGATGGCAGGCTCTGCCAGCGCCTGGGTCTGTTCCAATCTGGGCTCTTTTGAGGAGGTAAGAAGACAAGCTGTGAGTTCTGGACAAACCCTGATGTATTCTTTTCCAGGAACAGAAAGTCAATCGAAAAGGTGTTGGATGTAGATTTCGCGATAAAGGTATCTTCTGGTCGTCCCTTCCCCCAGTGTCGGTCTCTTGCTTTCTAATGTTATACCTATTGTGCCTCCACCACACAGGCCCGAACAATCCGCCAGCTGGATGAGCGCTACACATCTGTGGCTTTTGGGTATAAAGACTGTGCAGCTTATTATCAAGCCTCAAGCCCAAGAACCAAGGTAGACTCCATCCACACCCCTGTCCTCTGCCTCAATGCAGCAGATGACCCCTTCTCCCCAGTTCATGGTGAGTGGCTGCACGGAGGCCCTGGCCCCAAGGCTACTGAACCACAGATGTGGGTTGTATTGAGCTGAGCCTAGATTCCAGGGCAGCCTTCTGACCTCTCCGACTCCCTCCCAGCCTTCCCTCTGCAGGCTGCCCAGAAGTCTCCCTATGTGGCACTGCTCATCACAGCTCGGGGTGGTCACATCGGCTTCCTGGAAGGGCTGCTGCCCTGGCAACACTGTTACATGAACCGCGTGCTACATCAGTATGCCCGAGCCGTCTTCCAGCACTCGGTGGGGCTACCTGACCTCGGAGCACTCACTCCTGAAGGTGGAAAGAGCTGACAAGAGGACTGTTGGGGTCTCGGTTCAATCTTTCTCTCTTTATTAAACATCAACTCTTCCTGCCTAATGGGCTGAGGTTCCCTTTCCCTTTCCTCAGGCTGCAGGAGATCATCCAGGAACTCACTGTGTATCTGACATGACTGGCTTGGTGCTGCCCACAGAAGCCCACAGATCACTGCTACCTGGGTCTTCCTTTTACCTCTTCCTGCCCTAACAGCAAGCGCCAGCACAGACTTTGTCTCAACAAAGCCAAGGAGCTTGTGTGAAGGCTGGGAGGAGGAGAAACAGTTTGTGAGGATGGCAGTGCCTCCGGGCTCTTGGGCATCTTCACATATTTCTAGAAAGGGAAGAGCTCACCGCTGAGCCCTGGGAGGCAGAGGGAACGAGGCAGGCGGTGTGGACTGAGTCTCAGGCCACACTGTCCTAAATGGATCCACAGGTGGAAGCAGGCCTCCCAAGACCCAGAGGAATGGGGAAGCCACCGGCAAGCTTTAGCTGAGGGACAAGAAGTACCCATCAGTCTCATCAGATGCAGCTTCAGCCGTGGGCCTCAGTGATTCTGCTCTGGAAGGTGACACTGTCCAAGGCTGGTTCCCATCGGTCAGGAGGTTTAAAGAAAACCTGGGAGGGCACTCTGGAGCAGCAGGATAGTCACAATAATAAGGCCGACACACAGCAGGAGCAGGAGCCATATAGGAACACTCCCTGAGGGTGGAACGAGGGAAGAAGTGAGTGGGCACAGATGCTCTGGAGCTTGAAAACCAGAAACCTTAACCTCTTTCATTCAATGCAGGGCAGATGGATGGATAAAAACAGTCCTTTTTCTAGGGGCTACAGATAAAGTGGTACCTTCCTGGCCAACAAACATGTATACACATGCACACACACACACACACACAACAATGACTCACGCCGTGAGGGCAGCAGGTGCAACTGGCAACGACTGTCCACAGCCACAGAGAAAAGGGCAGTTTCATGGGGCCCAAGGAGCTTTGGACCACAACCCTTCTCCGGTAGAAAGGTCACATCTGTCACCACAATGCCATGGGCCTCCTTCACATAATATAGGCGCTGGGGAGAAAGTAGTGAGGAAACCTAGTTAGAGGCTGCCTTCTGGGAAACATGCTCCACAGTCCTAACAGGCTTTCCCTATGCACTGGGCCAGATGCTTCCTGTACACTTAGGGCAGAGTAAGCTTGTAATCCTCCCACAGGGTTGTGCCAACCACCAGCATTACCTGGAGAGAGAAAGCTATGTAGATGGCGACAGAGCCAGTGACCGTGCCTAGGCCTAGGAAGGTGCCCGATTCACTGTAACATACAACAGAAGATTCATTGTTCTGGAAGCTTGTGCAGAGCCTCCCAGAGTCAGGACTCATTTCCCAGCTCCCTCAAACGCCCACCATCCAACCAAGCAGTTAAGACTTCACACCTGACACTGAGGCAGGAAATGACTTCATGGCCACAGGACCTGGTCCGTAGAGGCAAAAAGGTAGAACTGTCCCAGGCTGTGAGGTAGCAGGGTGGGGGCTGACGTAGGCGCTTGTGGGGTATCTGCACGGTGAAGAGTCGTAGCCCACCGGGCTGATCTGGAACCTGCCCAAACCTGGAGGCCAGGCAAAGGCTCTCAGTTCCTGCACCCCAGTCACACCTGGAACCTCCCACAGCCTCCAGCCATCCCACTGTGACCTGCACACCTGCAGGCCTGGTACCGGTATGGTGTGTTAGAAGAGGCGGGGCCATTCTCTTGCCACTGTAGCTGTGTCACCAGTTGATCCTTCTGCCACACGGAGGCCTTAAAGTCCCAGCCCACAGTAACCAACTGGGGAGGAGTAAAGATCCCAGAGATGGACAGGACATCTACACACCAGGCAAGCCGCACAATAGGCTTCCCCTTTCTGCACCAGCACCTCACACCCCCACCTCTTTACCTTGCCATCAGGGCCCAAAGCCAAATCTCCAATCTCCCCTTCATGGGCTTTAAACTCCAGAACTTTCTCCAGGCTAGGTACCTACAGCCAAGACAGTATCCCAGTTACAGACCAGACAGTGGGAACACTGCAATCCCATCCCTCTTACCCCAGTGACCACTCATAAATTTCCCAGAATGCATATTCAGATTCTCACAATTTTTGGTGTTATTGCCACTGACATTCGTCCCCCTGAAACCACACCTTCCAGACACGAACATGACCGTCAGTCCCTCCAGTGGCAAGCAGGGTGTTGTCGTGGCTGAAGCGTACAACTTTCTGCAGCGGTTCAGTGCTGAAGTCTGTCTGTACTGCCTCCAAAGTCTTTACTCTGAGTTCAACCCCTTCCGGGTGAACGTCTGCTCCAGGTTTCTTCTCTGCTGGAGCCGCCCCCTTCCTCTGTCGAGGTCCCTGATCCTTAGAACCTGCAACACAAACAATTTGCCAGGATCCAGACTTCTTAGTTGTTTTTCTTTTTTAAGACAGGGATTTGCTAAGTACCCCAGGCTAGCCTTAAATATCCTCTTGCCTTCACTCCTAAGCATTGAGATTACAGGTATGCACCACCACCCTCAGCTGGACCCAGGCATCTGTATTCACTAGTACTACTGACCCAAGTACAGACATCACCCCACATTTAATTTCTCGCTTTTAGAGACCGAGATTTAGAACATTTTTCCCAAAGCTCCTCACCCGACTTCTCTGCTTTACTGCCCTTCTGTTGATGGACCTGAAAACGAAGAAGCTGACACTGGGCATCCTGTCCGGCAGCAAGGATGTCGCCAGCCAGCGCCAAATTCATAGTGGCCCGCGTCTCCGTGTCATGAGAATGCAGCAAGGAGGCGCTCAGGCACCCGTTGATCTGCTCCAGCTGCAGAAAATGCTGTGAGGGAACCAAAGTGGGCAAAGTTCAGGCCAGTCAGGAACTCACACTAAGTCCTAGTCTCGGTTGTAGCCTTTGCTTCCCACACCTCCAGCTCATGTTTTTGTTTGTTTCAGTTTGGTTTTTTTGGTTGTTGTTGCTGTTGCTTAGAGCTTTATTCTCTGACTGGAGCTTCCCAATTCGTACAGCAAGCAGTGTTTAGATTACTAGGTCCAGTTTACAGAAAGAAAAGAATCCAGTTTCCAGCTGCTTGAGGACAGACAAGACAATGTGCCTTCCTGGAAAAGGCCAGAGTACGAGCCCTGGACCAGCTCCCGTGTTCCGGCGTGAGTGGACAGTCGAACCTTCGCAGACCTGCACAGCTTTCAGTCTAATTTTGGATGTCTTAACCGCTCTGCTCAGGAGAAACCGGCACCCGAGCGTCAATTCGGGGTGTTCCCATTAGAATTTGGCAGGGTCTAAAAGCAGGGGTACGGCTCACCTCTGCAACCCCCGGCCACCCTGAGATCACCCTCGGCCACGGTATAACCTGTTCCCAGTGGCCCTGCATTCTCACCACGCCATTCTTTATGCCGGTCTTGGCAGCTCCTCCTCCGCCCGCAGCGATGAGCAGCCCAGTCTTGGGGTCTATCCGAAGCGCGTACAACGGGAACGGGGCCCGGTACAGCTCCACACCCCGGCGCCGGCCCATCCCGCCCGTGGGTTCACTGCCAGCCCCGCGGAACCCACAACATGCCGCGCCCCGCCTCCAAAAGTTGCGGAACTTGGTGCTACAGTTTCCCGGAAGACTGCCGACCCCTCTCAGCACTGTGGATTTGCCACCACTCAAACCACAAGTAGCCGATCTGCGCTCGCGCGACCAACTAGGTCTCTCAGGCGTCCAGTGCGCACGCGCCGCACGCCACGGCTCTCTCTGCGCACGCGCAGGACGCCAATCTGCGTCAGCACTAGCGGGACGCGCTGTCACGGAACCCTAGCATCGGATCCGGTATCTAATCCCGACTGACGGCGAAGCTGCCATCTTTGTTTGGGGCGTGGGAGGTGGGGCTGGGAGAGATTCCTGAAGATCAGTAAATCTTGAATTAAAAGGTTCTCGGACTGGGACAGTCCCCACTTCAGAAGAGATACACAGACTCCTACAAGCGGGGCTTTTATGTGTTACTCCTGGGAGGAAGTGATTTCTCCCGGGTCACAGCGAGGGCAGACACTCCAGAACAGATTCACTGCTTCCTAATATCCTAATATGAAGAAATCAGTTCCCAGCTTTAACAGCATCCTCAGCGGCTGACTGGATCATTTCTTATGGCTTGACGTCTACTTCTGGAACCCAGAAGTTTATGGGTGGCGGCTGCTCCCTGACAGATGTCTTCTATGTGCTGTGCCTGGCTTCTCTAATTCTCCCCTCCCCTCCCTTTCTCTTCCCTTCCCCTCTCCTCTCCTCTCCTTTTTCCCTTTTCCTCCTCTTTCCCTTTTCCTCCTCTCTCTCCTCTCTCTTCTCTTACCTCTTCTCCTTTCTCTCCCTATGCTTCCCTCCCTCGTGTGTGTGTGTGTGTGTGTGTGTGTGTGTGTGTGTGTGTGTGTGACTAGCCTTGTCCTATAGCTATCGATTCCATACTGTGGGCACAGTAGACACAAACACAAGACTCTCAAGGTTAGGCTTTATTGGATACACTGAAGTCTGAATGAGGCCTTGGTGCCTCTGGTCTCTTCAACTAGGGGAAAGCAGATTCCACAGGGGGTTTCCAGGGTTCAGGGCAGGAGAACACACCTGGCTTCCGGCTAGCCAGCCCTTCAAGGTGTCTCTGTGACTCCCCAGGGTCTGAGAAGTCCTGGTAGGGAGGGTGGAGTTTGGAGGGGGTATTCCAGAGGGCCTCCGCTGCTCTGGAATTAAGACGGCGACTTTCGGAGATTGGACCCTAGAGACACAGACTTCTTTGAGACAGAAGGCCTGGGCTTTGGGGATGCAGTGGCCTGTCTTGGTACCTGAAGGAGAGATCTGGAACACTGGCTGGGTTTTGGTGATTGAAGGTCTACCGACTGGAGGTCCCCGGCCTGGAAGAGTGTACCGGTGATTTGAGCTGTTGGCTGGGTTGCAGGCTTTTGACTCTGGTGGGCCTCTTCCTGGGACTCTACTCCCTCTGCATTTTTTTGGGGCAGCAAATGCAGAGCCTTGGCCTGGCCCCGAGGCAGGCGGAGGCCAAAGCCAATGCCTATTCGGAGAGGTCCAGATTCCTGGCCCTGGGCACAGGGTAGTAGTTGAGGGAAGGCAAGCAGCCGGGGTATAGTCTTGTACTTGGGGGTGGGGCAAGATGGAGTGCGGGGCTGGAGACACACTAGACATATGGGGTACTCCACAACTGGGGCTGGGCCGGTTGTGCCTAGCCACAGGCGCTGCAGAAACTGTAGCTGCAGGTCTCGTGCAATTCTGCGGTGCCCCACGTGTACCACCAGGGCTTGGGCAAGGGCCCCTGGGTCCTTGAATTCTGCAGGGTCCATCTTGCTTGGCACACATCCCCCTGCCACCCCAGAGGGCCTGATGCTTCTGGACTGAGGCCACTGCCATGCTTGCTTCTTACTCTGAATCTCTTGGGAAGGTGAGCTGGGGCTGGGGGACGTGACTGTGGAGCTTTGAAAGTTCTGGAGGCAGGAAGGGGACTGGCAGGAGTGAGGAGAGGAATTGTGTGGCTGGGAAAGAGAGGAGGATATGGTGAGAGGGGGAGAGACACAGAGCTGATAGTTGGAGGGAGAGGTGGAGTGTTGAGAGGGGAGTTTGTCACCAAAGTAAGTATAGTTTTGGTGAAAGCAGGAAGAGGATCTTGGGAGAGAGGAAGCGTAGGGAAGAGGAACAAAGTCAGAATTTGAGTCCGAAGAGTAGAAGTGAGGCCCAGGAGAGTGGGTCTGTGTCAGAGAAGAGAAAAAATAAGTCTCCTTGGTGGAGGGCAAAGGAAAGTGGGAAGAAGGGAGGGTCTGATGAGAAGAAAGAGATGCTAAGTTGGGTGGAGGGGAGTCCAAAAACTGTGAGAGGACCTGAGGGGAACACTCCGGGGGTACTGTGTTCTGTAACAGCACCTGGTCCTTGTTTTGAGGCAACATTGCCTTGGATCCAGGAGAGAAGTGGATGGAGTGACAAGACCAGTGATTAAAGACCTAAGAGTCAGCGTGGGGACCTCTGTGACCAGCTGTGGCTCGTGGTCAAGACTGATTTCTGTGCACAGTGTGGCCACAGCAGCCTGGTTCTCCTGCAGGCATCAGCAGCAGGCCAAGGGGACCTCTTCTAGCTGACTGTTGCGTGCTCAGTCCAGAACCTTCGTCTAAGCTTGGCTCCTCACTTTTCCTTAGCCATTCGCTGGGGACGTACGGAAATGGAGAATGAGAGCTGTCCTGGAGAGCTGAGGGACACCCACAACTACTTGGGTGGAATGAGGAGGAAGACACAATCTGTAGGACCTGTGGAGAAAAAGACAGAGGTCAAGATGTCCGGACAAACAGTCCACTTCTGGATCCCGCTTCAGATGCTCCTTTCCAGTGTGAGCTCAAGAGCCTCGATGGGAGGTCCTTAGATGGAGTTCAGCAGGCAGATTGTTTCCCTAGCATGCATGAAGTCCTTGGTATAATCCCCAACCCCACAGAAGTGTGGCATGCTGGCCCAAGCCGGTAATCCCAGCAGGGGTACGAGGAGCTCAAGGACAGCTTGGGTTCCCTGAGTCTGTCTCAAAACAACAAAGATATTAGCAGTTTGTCAGCTTTGAGGTCAGAAAATCCGGCAAGATGCTGTAGAGAAGGTTAGGAAAGTGGAGATTATGGTTGGAAGGATTGAGGCAAAGGACAGCGGAGAGTGGTGCCAAGATGGGAAAGGAGGGGGGTACTATGCAGGACTTTACCAACGTGAGTTCCTCCTGCCGTTTCAAAAGACGCTTCACCAAGTAGGGGACCTGCAAAAAAAGCAGAGTCACGAAACAGTCTGCCCACCCTCCTCCCAGCCTCGTGCCTGTGACCCCTGAACTGACTCTGACCCAGCATTCCCGTCTGAGCGGTGCCCTCAGTCCTTTTTCTGGTACACAGAGCTCTTCTGTGGTACAGGGTTTTGTCCTAATCCTGACACACAGATTTTGTAAGCATCCTGGTTTCCTGGCATGCTGGTTCCCCTGGCCTCTTGTCACCCTTAACACTGGGGTCCTTCTCCCTCAGCCTGGCCGTGGCTGAGAAGGACTATCAGAGCCAGTGGCGGCAACACTAGGACCAGCTGGTAAAAGGCTCCAAGAGATGAGGCTTTGCCTAAGGGGCGGCGTTGCCGCCCCCAGTGGGAGCTGAGGGGCTCATTCCCTAAAAGCAGCTTTCTCTCTCTCTGGCATCAAAAGCCTATGTCACAGAGGTTAGATGATGACATCATAGATTCTGCCTTCTCCTCCCTGTCAATGCTCTGGATCTTTCTCAGGGACCTGCAAAGGCTGCTTTGGTAAAATTGTCAGGCAGAATTGTCTAGTGCACACCCACAAACCTAGCTCTGCCCTGTCTGCTCTTAAAACATACAGCTCTCGTCACTTTCCAGGACTCAGGGCTGATCCTTCCAACTTCCTCACTGGCTTGCTGTCTGAGGGAAGTAGCTTTGAAAAGTGCTCATGTTATAGGGATGTAAGAACCATAATTTGAAGATTGTTTATATTATAGTATCTGATGTCTTTTGCTATTTATAATGAGTCCCAGTCAAATGTATGTGAAGTTACACTACCACGATGTCTACTGGACCCATAGCTAAACACACCAGGTGATTAAAAAGAAGCCAATTTCAGGCCCATTTACTAACCTTCAGGGAGGAGAGGAACTTGACACTGAATTCACTCACCAATGGCTAATATGTGCCCATATGATGAAATATTCATTTAAAAAACCCTAAATGATAAGGTTCAATGAACTCCTGGGTTGGTGGTCTCATATAGGTGCTGGATGGGTGGTGTGCCCAGAGAGGGCAAGGAAGTGTCCCATCCCCCACCCTTCATCCTCCATGTACCTTGCCTTCCACATCTCTTCCCTTTGGCGATCCCTGGGTTCTATCCTTTATGACAAAAGAGAAAGCCTAAGGAAGATGCAACCGAGTTCTGTGCAACTTACTAGACCGACAGAGGAAGTCACAAGGACTTCTGATTGACAGCCGTTATTTAGAAGTACATATGGTCTAGGACTCCAAACTATAATCTGACATTGGAGACGATTCTTTATAGGATCTGTCCCTTTGCTTTATGGGATCCAGTGAACACCTGTGGGTGCATAGTGTTAGAAATTTCATTGGCTTGTTGGACACTTAGTTGGTGTTTGAGAATTGGAGGTGTGTCTGAAAACACCCCAAATTTGGTTTCAGAGATGTCGGAAGCAGCAGAACTCACTGTGGGAATGAAAAATGACTAGGCAAACTCCAGTTCACACTGGCCACTTCTCTTATTCTGTGTCAGCTCCTGTTGGGGGAAAACATTGTTTGCAAGTGAAAGGAAGGTCTGGAAGCACTTGGCAGCCCGGCTGTAATGCAGTTGTTTTGGTCCGATGGTCATTTCCTGTTGTAGATGTTATCTACCACATACTCTTCCCACCCAGATTCCTCTAACTCGAGGCAAGAACAGCATGTGCTATTTCTTTTGAACATTCTACTGCAAATGGTTGTCGAGGGGATGGACAAACACGCTGACAGGACTTGGCTAAGACAGTTTGATCCTGACGCCTTTCCTTCCCTTTTGGTTTTGTCTGAGAGGGAGAGAGAGGCTCATGCTCTGTGATGCATGTACACTCAGAGTGACCACTTCTCACTTTTCCCTCTTACTGAAGTTTCTACGTATTTGTCACTGAGCCAACCATCTTACTCTTGTAGAGCTGATAAACTTACTTGGGTTTGTAAATAAATGTGTTCAAATCTCCAGAGGTGGAAATTTCCAGCTCTGGGATTGAAAATATGTGAATAATGATGCATTCTTACAGACCCAGCCTGGCTGTCTTCCAGGGTCACCCCCTGTAGAGAGAGATGCCTGATTTTGTTACCAGTTTTCATCAGAACCTTTGGCAAACAGTTGCCTCTTGCTTTTGTTTATTGGCTAGAAATCACTTGCTTCTGAAACTGCTGTGAGAAGACAGGTTGAGAAACTAAGTCAAGTGGTCAACCCACAAAGGGAATAGGGAAAAATAGCTTTTTTTAAAAAAATTAATTTTTTTGCTTGCTTTTCTTTTTATGGGTTTTTTGTTTGTTTGTTTGTTTGTTTGTTTGTGTGTTTGAGACAGAATTTTTCTGTGAAGCCCTGGCTGTACTGGAACTCACTCGGTAGACCAGACTGGCCTTGAACTCAACAGAACCACCTGCTTCTGCCTCCCAAGCACTGGGATTAAAGGTGTGCGTCACCAGCCCCTAGAACCTATCTTGTTTTTGAGGCAGAGTCTCTTTTTTATTTCTGTACTGCACTGTGTACTCTGGTCTAGCTGGCCCTTGAGCTTCACATGTCTCAGCCTCCTAGCTCATCGTAGGAATGTGGGACTTCAGATGTATGCTTCTAAACCCAGATTTTGTTGTTGTTGTTGTTTTGTTTTGTTTTTTAACTTTCTAAAAACATGAATCCAATTCAGGATGTCAGGATTGCAAGGTAAGAACCTTTACCTTCACAGTCTTCTTTTCAGCCTCTCTCCTCTTTTGGATTATTATGTATGGGGCAGGGGATATGGAGAGAGAGAGAGAGAGAGAGAGAGAGAGAGAGAGAGAGAGAGAGAGAGAGAAGAGGAGAGGAAAGGAAAGGAGAGAGAGAGGAGAGAAGAGAGAAGAAGCTGCTTGAGAAACTATCCTTAGTATCTTTGGAAAAATTATGACTATGAAAAAGGTGCCAAGCAACCAGAGATAGGTAAGTATTCAAAGAGATAAAACAAAATTTCCAGAATTTCAAACCAGTAAATTTCTAGCTGCTGGTCAACAACAGTTTTAATTACACTAGTTAACAGTATGAAATGCCTTTAGGAAATGACCAGAGTGGACTCAAGAAAACAACATGTGAGTTCTCTTCTTACTGGCTTGCATGTAATTTACATGTTACATCAGCAGGGAGAGCAGACGCCAGTGAGTGCTTTGTGTTGCTATAAAAGAATACCCAAGACTAGGCAATTCAATGAAGAACAAGGGATGTTTTTAACAGTTCTGGGAGATCTAAGGTCAAGGGTCTTTATTATGGTGAAGGTTGGCTGGCTTGCCTCCCCCCATCCACCTCCCACTCCTTCTAAAGATTTTTGAGACAAGGTCTCACTATATATATAGCTTTGGCTGACCTGGAACTCATTTTGTAGACTAGGATGGCCTCAAACTCCTAGATATAAAGGCATATGCCACTGTGCCTGGCCAGGGTTTTGGTTTCTTGTTAGTTTGGTTTTGGTTATTTGAGGCAGGGTTTCTCTGCATATCCCTGGCTGTCCTGGAACTCTCTCTGTAGACCAGGCTGGCATGGAACTCACAGAGATGCACCTGTCTCTGCCTCCCACATGCTGGCATTAAAGGTGTGAATCATTGTAGGGCACGTAGCTTGTATGACGAGACCAACATAAGAACCAGTGAGACAGGCCATGCTCGAACCCCAGGAATCTCAGAGATCTGATGGTAGGAGCGGAGCTGCCCCTCCCAGCCTCTCATGCCTGCTCTGGAACCAGTAACCATGGCCACCAACTGTGAGGGCCTTGTGCACTCAGTCATGTAACATAGCACCTGGACTTCTTCTCCATGTTAATGAGGTATCTAGATAGCCTTAGTCTTCAGCCAATGACCTTGTTGGATATTCTCATGCCCTTTCCCCCAAAAGTATAGAATCACTGGTTCACCCCAATAAAGTGTATGCATCTGCGTCCACTCCCAATAAAGCAATACAAACAAGCAAGGATTCTCTCAGAGAGCTGCTTCAGTAAAGATCGCCATGAGGAAGGCCTTTGCCTAGCCGAGCCGCCATGACATCAAGACTCCAGAAGACCCTCTCTTTTCAACACGCTCTCCCAACTGGACTGGATCCTGCTCATCCCCAGCCCAGCTCCCCTTCCTGCCTGGTATGCAGACATACCTGAGGGGAAATGGGAACCTCGGACTCTTGTTCCTGATTTCCTCTCCAGGCAGTACACCTGGCAACACCCAGGTACCCAGAGAGGAGGCCAAGAACCACAGCACTCATCCCAAACCCTACTTTGCAATTCAGGGTGGTGGCGGCGGCGGTGGCAGCATGCTGACCCCCAGAGGGAAACACTAGGTGTAGAGTCCTCCCCACCCCGACCTTCTCCAGGCCAGCATACTCTGAATACTGGCAATGCCCCAACACCCCTGGTTGAGAGGCAGAATTTGGTACCACACGCCACTAATGCCCCTGGCTTGGGCTGGAGTGGGAGGACACAGAGTACTTGTGGGGAATTGGGGAGAGAGCACACAAACGTATACAAGACAGGGTTTTAAAAGATTTATTTATGTATGTAACATTTGCATGCTCCTTCTGCATGTACACCTGCACATCAGAAAAGGGCATCAGATCCCATTACAGATGGTTGTGAGCCACCATGTGGTTGCTGGAATTGAGCTCAAAACCTCTGGAAGAGCAGCCAGTGCTCTTAACCAGCCCACAAGACAGGGTTTTAATGAAGACACTCCAGGTTGGTATGGAGAGACAGCTCAGTGACTAAGGGTTTGCTGCCTGTCTTAGGGTTTCTGTTGCTGTGGTGAAGCACCATGACCAGAAACAACAGGTGAGGGGGGGGCAGGTAACTAGCTTACACTTCCATATTACTACTCATCATTGAAAGAAGTCAGGGTCGGAATCTGAAGGCAGGAGCTGATACAGAGGCCATCGAGTAGTCTTGGTTACTGATGTGTCACTCATGACTTGCTCAGACTGCCTTCTCATAGAACCCAGGGTCACCAGACCAGGGATGTTCCCACCCACAGTGTGCTGAGTCCTCCCAAGTTGATAACCAATTAAAATGCCCTAGATACTTGTCTCCAGTGGATCTTACAGAGACATTTTCTCACCTGAGGATCCCTCCTCTCAGATGGCTATGACTTGTGTCAAACTGACTTAAAATTAGCCACACACTGCTCCTGAAAAGAAGGCCTGAGTTTAGTTCCTAGCATCCACAGAGAGCAACTCACAACTTTTTTAACATCAGTTCCAAAGGACCTTTGCCCTACACCAGTACCTGCACTTGCAGTACATAACCACACACAGACACATAATTAAACATAATAAACCTTCATAAATAAATAAAAATACTCCAGTGGTAATGGCATTGATCCATTTATTTATGTACTTTTTATTTTTATGAAAGAACTGTAGTTTTTAGAGGACATTTGACCTAGGCCTTAAGAACAGAGGTTAAGAGAAAGAGAGATGCTCAGGAGAAAGTAGCAGGGTCTCATGCAGATGAAGCTGGCCTTGAATTCCTCAGGTAGCTGAAGATGGCTTTGAACTTCAGCTTTTCCAGCAGCCACTACCTGACTGCAGGGGTTCCAGGAATATACCTGGAACCTTGTTTGAGGTGCCGGAGATCAATCCCAGCACTTAGTGTGTATTAGGCAATCATCCTTACAACTGGGCTATGTCTTACAACCCCCAGCCCAGACTTGCACCCACTCTTGAGGAAGGGCAGAACTCTCCCCACTAATCACCATCACAAGCCCTACCATGAAATATGGTTGTACTGGGGGGTTAAGGTTTGTACTGGCTGTTTTTGTGTCAACTTGACACAAGCTGGAGTTAATCACAGAGAAAGGAGCCTCAGTTGAGGAAATGCCTCCATGAAATCCAGTGTAAGGCATTTTCTCAACTAGTGATCAAGGGGGGAGGGCCCAGCCCATTGTGGGTGGTGCCATCCCTGGCTGGTACTCTTGGGTTCTATAAGAAAGCAGACTTAGCAAGCCAGGGAAAGCAAGCCAGTAAGTGACATCCCTCCATGGCCTCTGCATCAGCTCCTGCTTCCTGACCTGCTTGAGTTCCAGTCCTGACTTCCTCTGGTGATGAACAGCAATGTGGAAGTGTAAGCTGAATAAACCCTTTTTTCCCCAACTTGCTTCTTGGTCATGATTGTGCAGGAATAGAAACCCTGACTAAGACAAGGTTCATAAACTTTGGAGGATTAATTCAATCCATAGGAGTGATGGCATATGACCTGTTACATCTCAGGATTAGAAATGTGCGCTTGGCCACTCCAACTAAACCACCACTGCTGATAAACACAGTGTCAAGGGGCTTATTGTACTAGACAAAAAGGGTGACATGCCTGGCATCATCTTGTCTTCACATTCTTAGAGAACCTGTCCCATGTAGATGGGACAGGGTGACAGCCTCCTGCTATTTTATTTATCAATAGGGGCTGATGGAGCAGGGCTGAAGCAGAGCCTGGAAGTAAATCTGATGTCACTCACTCAAAGCCCAACCTTCATGAGCTGCACCAGTACTGGCTAGAATTAGAAAGCACATCTGAGAACTGGGGAGAAGCGCATTGAATGTTCTTGCCTGCCTGCTGTCTGCATCCTCTAGGAAGCCTACTGGGAGCAGTTTGCAGAATCTGCCCTACTGTGTCTGTCTCCTGGAGAATGGGTTGAAGCACAGGGATGAGGCAAAAGTTCTCACAGAGATCATCCTCCAAAATCATGTCACAGGGCTGTGGCTACTCCTGTTCCAGTTGGTGCCAGGTTAGCAGTGAGAACCAAGCCCATCATCTTGAGCTACATCCTCAGAGGATGCTCATTGTGCAAAAGCCCTTCAGGAGCCCTGGTGTCTTCTCTGCTGTCAAAGGAATATTTGTAAAAGATGTTGGGATGCTAGGAATGGTCCCTGCACCTGCTGGCATAGGAACCACTCCATTGGCCTCACCCTGCTCTTATTTACCAGACCCTTGTAGATGTATTTTTGCGGCTCTTTCCTTTCTTGTTCTTTGTTTCTTCTTCTTTTCTCCTTCTCCTCCCCCGCCTTCTTCTTCTGTGGGGAAGAGACTCCTAGGCTGTCCTGAAAGTCACTCTGTAGCCCAGGCTGGCCCCCAAATTAAAGTGATGCTCTGCTTGTCCTTTTTTCTTCCTTCCTTCTTTCCTGCCTGCCTTTACCCCTTCCTTAATTTTTAAAGCAAAGCCTCACTCTGTTGCCCAGGCTAGCCCCAAACTTGAGGTGATCCTGTCTTAGCCTAAGTGTCTCCTTCTCTCTGTCTCTCTCCCATCTAACCGTGTGTGTGTGTGTGTGTGTGTGTGTGTGTGTGTGTGTGTGGTGTCTATGTGTGTGTGTGGTGAGTTTATGTGTATGTGTGTGGTGTCTATGTGTCTGTGTGTCTGTATGTAGTGGGTATCACACTCACACTCAGGGCTCACACATGCCAAGTAAAAACTGTCACATTGTGTTATCTCCTCAGCCTGTGACACTGCTTTTCACTGGGTAGCATCTCCACTGAGGACGTGTCTCTGAGAAGCTGCAGGTTCACATGACTATGACTGCAGCTCTCCCAGGGACTAAGCACTCACAGTAGAGGAGCCGTTTGGAGACGTTCAGACCACCTGACTCTGAGCACATACTTGGGCACAGAATCTCTTCCCATGCAGCCACAGGGTGGCTTTGAGATCCTCTTTTCCCTCACACTGTCCTTCAAGTCAGTGGGTCCCACCAGGCTTGGCAAAGTCTGAGCGACAACTTTCTCTAATGGGCGAGTTCCTGCAGAGAAACTGTGTGTTTGGCTCCTATGTGGCATGTTTGTAATGTGAATCTAGCCTCAGCGCTGGCCAGATTCAACTTCTAAAGGGCTCTGGATGGTGCTTCTGGAAGAAGGCCTTTCTGAGACAGGAGAGCATTGTACTGAAAGCTAAGAGAACTTGTCTCTCATCTCATGGACATCTCTAGCCTAGTTACTGGATTTTACACTGTGCTGTAAACCCAACACTTGGGAAACTGAGGCTTCTGTGTGTTCAAGGCCAGCCTGGGCTTTGTAACAAGTTTCTAGCCATACAAGAATATACATAACAATGTTATCACAAACAGAACAAAACACATCGGTCAAGTTATTTCATCTCCCTATGATGAAGTTTCCTACATCTGAAACAAGTTTTTTTTTTTTTCAGAAGGTTTCCTGGAGCTTCACTGGCCAACCAGCCTAGGCTTATTAGCAAGCCCAGCTCTCAGTGAGAGACTCTGTCTGAAAAAGCCTGTGGGGGAAGAGATGTAATTATATTTTAGTTACATTTTTAAAAATGATGTGGATGGTGCCCTGAGGAAAGACATTTGAAGACTTCTTGACTCCATGTGCATGTGCACACAGGCACACCCACCCCTAAACACCCACACACACATGCACACACACACACACACACACACACACACACACACACACGGTCTCTTTTCTTTGCGGTTGCTCTGGAGAATAAATAAGATGCTTATATAAAGTGGAGGCCACAGTGCAGGGCATATAGTGAGCTAGGAACGTGTGTGTTATTAGGCTACTAGTCAGGCCAATCAAACAGGGATCAGGTTGGTGGTGGGTGGGTTAAAGTCTGGGCAAGAGAATCGCAGAGCCCTAAAGATAGCATCATTCTCCTGGAAACATGGGAGGAAGGCTCCAGGGCACGGAAAGGCAGAAGCTGAAATTGGGAAGAATCTCTGAGAAGTTGAGAGTAAGAGTAGCACCCCTCGAATGTGTTTTGGTGGAAGGAAGAAAGGCTGTAGTGAGATACATGTCGACAGTTTTTGGCACAAGGGCTGGAGACCCAGAGCCCCAAGCTATGGACTTGAGCCCCAAATCCGAAGCGATAAATCCATCAGAGAACTACTCTGTCAGGGTCAGTCTTGGTGTGGAAGGGTACTCTCTCCTAACCCATCTTCCTGCTTTCTAAGCATGGGCCTTGACCTAGGGCTTGGCCACTCCCAGCATGCAGTGCCCCCACCCCTCAGCCGGGATGGGAGGCAGGCGGAGGCTTTTTGCGGGGGCTGTGCTGGGTGGGCAGTTTTCCCAGAGCTAGGAGTGAAGAAGAACTGAGTTGGCGCCAGCTCCTTCAGATACAGACCTTGCTGGCTGGATGGCCACCCTGTCAGGGCGAGCTAGAGACCAAATCTCCACCAGGGACTGTGTGTCTGCTCTAAGGCCTACAGCCCCATACCTCAAGATAACAGCATGTCCCAGGAGGCCACAGAGGCACCAGCAATGGCAGGAACAGGACATGGTCATAGTAAGACCAAGGCACGGTTGCTTCTAGGCACTGAGAGGAAGAGGAGCCGCCTCAACAGGACAAGGCAGGACCTGTGGGACACTAGCTGGAGCAATCACCGAATGAGCAGAGCCACCTCTGCCCCTCGAGGGACCAGAGCTAGGGGGACAGCTCATGGCAGGGTAAGGATACTTGGAGGAGGGAGTCCGGGAAGGAAGGGTTTGGAGGGCAGTGTTGATTGATGGATCAGCCCAAGAGCACTTCCATGGTAACATGCTGGAGGTGGCAGGTGCTGGAGCTTCATCACAGCGACGCTCAGAAAGGTGAGGTAACTGATTCCTACAGAGGAGACTCAGGGCCACAGGAGATAAGTGGATTGCCTGCTGTCCCTGAGCAGTCGCCAGTGGCAGGGGACCTAGGCTGAGGTTTTTTTTTTTTTTTTTTTTTTTTTTTTTTTGGTTTGTTTATATGTACGAATTTTCGAACCATAGCCTCACATAGCCCAGGCTGGTCTCAAACTTTCCTAGAATTTGGACTTCTGATCCTTCTGCCTCCACATTCCAAGAACTAAGAGTAGATACGACCACACCAGTTTGTACAGTGATGGGGACTGAACCACGGGCCTCTGGAATGCTAGGCAAACGTTTTACCAACTTTGCTAAATCTGCAGCCCAGGACTGTTGGTTTTGATCCTTGGTGCAGAGTCCTTCCCTCTTCACCATGGCAACCTCTTTATCTCAGGACCTAGTTGGGTCAAGGGTCAGCCCTCCTAAGCAGGGGTGTGGCTCTGTGCCTCCTGTGGCACCCAGGTACCCTGATAAGCAGGAGTGGAACAGATGATAATGGAATAACAGAAGGAAAATTCGACTTGGGTTCTGAGCCAAGTGTTGCCACCTTCCAGGCATCTGATCCCAGCCTAGACCTTCCTTCACGTGTATTATGAGGCATGGCTTAGAACCAGTGAGGCCCGTTAATTTCAGCAGAAGACACGGCACTAATGGGCCCTTAGAGGTCAGGCATGGTGGTAAGGCCCTATAAGCCCAGCACTTGAAGCAGTCAATTCCCAAGTTCAAGGTCATCCTCAGCTACACAGGGAGTTCAAGTCCAGCCTGGGCTACCTGAAACTCTGTCCCAACATTAGCAACAACAAGAAGCCAGGGTTAGATGGGAATCTGGGTGGAATGTCCTCACGGGTCCTCTCTGCAGAGTGAGGCCAGCCCAGAGAACGCGGCACGGGAACGGACTCGGGTGAAAACACTGCGTCAGGCCTTCCTGGCCCTGCAGGCTGCTCTGCCTGCAGTGCCACCTGACACCAAGCTGTCCAAGTTGGATGTGCTAGTTCTGGCCACAAGCTACATCGCCCACCTCACCCGAACACTTGGCCACGAGCTGCCTGGCCCTGCCTGGCCTCCCTTCCTGCGAGGACTCCGGTACTTACACCCTCTTAAGGTAGGTCACTGGCCTAGGGACTAGGTCATGAACCTTGGGTAATGGAATAGGAATTAGGGTCATTTTCTTCTGGTTCTCTCAGAAGGGTGACCAGGGCTGGCTCTTGGGGTGGAGCAGCGACTGGGAGCGGCTGCTTGGGAATGTGCTTGGTCCGGGAGGAGGAAAAGACTGAGATTCTTAGTGTCAGGGGAAGAGAGGAGCAGGTTCCTGGTCTGAGGCCCAGAACCGGAGAGCAAATCCGTCTGCAAACAGCTTCATCTCGTTGCCTTACTTCTCTCTGGACTACTGTTTCGGCAGATGTCTGCTCTCTGGGAGAACAGCCTAAGCCCACAGTACAGAAGCAATCAGATTGGAAGGCAATCAGTCTGGGTTGGAGGGCTTCCAGCACACACTGTACCAAACACTTACCTGGTTTTCCTGAACCCCAGCTTGAAAATGTGCAAGGAGCTGACCATCTCTTTTGGAGCACAAAATGAATGAAAAAAAAAAAAGGGCTAATTAACAATAATCATGAATGGAAGGGAAATTAATAATAATCACACAGCAGTAACAGCCACTATGGTTGGATGCTAAGGAAAAGGTAGAGGCTGAGCTGAGCACTTTAGAGCATTCTTATCTCTTGACTGCAAGAGCCAAAGGAAGATTACCCATGAGGAGATGGGAAGTCAGGAAGGGCAAGTGGCTGGATGCAGTTTGAACCTGGGCTTCTGACTGCAGACCTCTGGCTCATTTTCCCTGCCCCCAGCAATGCGTCTCTCACAGAGACCTGCATAAAGAGTTTGCTGTGAGCCAGGTGTGGTGGACCACACTTGTGGTCTCAGTTCAGGAAACCAAGGAAGAGGATTGCCAGTTCCAGGCTGGTCGGGCAATTTAGCAAGACTCTGTTTTGAAAAGAAAAAGGTAGGTGAGAGGCACTTGGGAGACAGAGGCCAGCAGATGTCTGTGAGTTCAAAGCCAGCCTGGTCTACAAAGGTTGTTTCAGAATAGTCAAGGCTACACAGAGAGACAACGAAACCAACAAACAAAAGCAAGCAAACACAAAAGACTGTGCTGTGTCATAAAGGGAGGGCCACTTTGCCCTCTAAAGGAATAACTTTTTTTTTTTAAGACAAAACATCATCTATTTCAAGCTGGCCTCAAATGTATGTGTAGCTTGTGACAACCTTGACCCTGTTCCTCCCACCTCCACCTTCCAGAATTCAGGCCTGCCCACCACACTTGGTTAACACCACACTGGGGATCGAACCCAGGGTCTGGCGGCATCTCTAGCCTTCAACCTGACTTTTTATGATGGATACTTTTTATGCTCTCTTTCTCTTACATATTGTCCTTCTGAAAAAGTTTTCTCCCCTTGAGAATATAGATTAAATGCAAACCTCTGCGATTAAATGGGGTAGGTCTAAAATGCTGAAAGAAGCATTGGACACAGGGCCATGGGTAAGAGAGCAAGGTCCCCATCTGTAAAATGGTGATCAATGTAAAACAAAGCTCTTGTGAATAGTAGGTGAACAATAAATATATTAGTGAGAGAGCAGAGGAGGGGAAGGGAGGGCCTAGATCTATAACTCTGATAGATTAGTGGAGAGAGGCACTGAGCCCCCAAGTGGGGAATGACAGGAAGATAAACTGTGCACAGTAATCCTTGCAGTTTTTCATCTATGTATCATTTATCTACTTATCATCTGTCTATCTACCTATCTATTAATCATCTATCTATCTATTATTTGCCATCTATCTTTCTATCATCTATCTATCTAACATCTATGTATCTATCATTTATCTATCTATCATCTATTTATCTATCATCTATCTATCATCTATTTATCTATCTATCTATCTACCATCTATCTATCTACCATCTACCATCTATCTATCTATCTATCTATCTATCTATCTATCTATCTATCTATCTGAGATAGGATTTCTCTGTGTGGGTTTCTCTCTCTGTGTAGCCCTGGTTGTCCTGGAACTATATCTATAGACCAGGCTGGTCTCAAACTCACAGAGATTCTCTTGCCTCTGCCTCCTGAATGTTGGGATTAAAGGTGTACATGTAATGCTGCCACTACCTGGCTATTCTTACATTTTCCAAAACCATCTTGCTCCCAGTAGGAAGACCTTGGACTCCTGGCTGTGAGGGTGTGAGTTGATGAGCTCCATCTTTTCTCTCCTCCACCTCTCACACTCCCTCACTCAGTAATCCTGTTCACCTCCCTCATCCCCAACTAAGTTGTGCTCCTCTTAAACTTTCTCTACCAACAGTGGGCTCCTCCTATGCCTCTGTTAGGTAGTAGGGAGATTTAAGGCTGTGATATTTGGGGAACATGTCAAGCAAGGGATGCCAGTGAAGGCCATATTTAAGGTCATAATGGTGCTAGACTACATAGGACCACATAGCTGTGTTAATTCTTTCCCATTTCATGTTTTTGCAGAAGTGGCCCATGCGATCTCGACTCTATGCAGGAGGCTTGGGATGCTCTGGCCTCGATTCCACCACAGCTGTCACTACTGGTCAAAGAAGCAAAGATGCAGAGCTGGGGTCCCAAGTCTCTGTAGCCGCAGATAGTCTCCTTGCCTCTCCAGTCTCGACAGCCCTTGGTAACAAATGACCACCATGCCCCTCCTAGTCTCTTAGACTGTGACTCTACTTAAGGACATGGATTTTTCTGCCCACTCTGCCTGTCTTCTCCTTGACTCTCAGCCTTTGGATTTGACTCAGGCTCAAGTTTCAAGTTCAGGGGGAAGCAGTAATGGCATCAGTAGTAGAGAGTTCTGAGGAAACCCAGGATGGAGTTCACCTTTGGCTCTCCTACAGTAGTGACAGGAAGTGAAAGAGAAACAATGTTTGACATGGTTCAAAGTCAAGTTAGGGACTCACATCCCCCACCCCTGGGGCTCTTCAAGACAAGAGCACAGGAAGACAGAAATTGATCTTCCAGTACAGTGTGGGGCTAGGGACCGAAGTAGCCCGGGGTGCTCACGGGCATACCAGGGGGCCTGGAAGGCTTTTGGTAGTAATAAGTATGAACACATCTGGGGTTAGCTCACACAGCCAGAGAGGAAGCTGAAGAATGAAGTATATGTATATTTTTTAATTTCCCCACAAGATGTTTATCCAACATCAAATTAAGCATAGAAGAGTTTAGGGTCCTTCTCCCTGGAACACGGTCTCTCCAGTGGGTCCCTTGTCACCACCTTCCTGCACCAGGGCCCTTTCACATCTTCTCAGCAGATAAAGCTCCCAGACTTACACAGTCTACAATCCAGAGAAATTTAGTTAGTCCGAGCTATATAGGTCCAAATCATCTACTCACGGCCCTGCCTACAAAGGACAGCGATACTCCCCACTTTATCTCTTTGAATGGCCTAAGACAAAGCGTCTCTCTCACAGGGTGATAAGCAGTGCTCTCTCTCAGGTATGCTAGAAACCTCACCTCAAGGAAATGTAAGACAAGGTGGGCTTCAGCATGCTTCCTGCACCATCAGCGAGGGGGCTTTATTGGTTTTGGTATAATCTGTACCTTTCTAAAATTGCTCCTAGGGCCTACTTTTCCCCATAGGCATTGACATCCCAGGCTTACCCCAAATCCCGGGGTGCCAAAAAGTTTTCTAGAGCTTCAGTGGCACTTGCCATTGAAGAACTTACTAGAGACAAAGCATTCACTAAGGGTGAGCTTTCCAAGTCAGGTCTCCGTTCAGGTTGGCCCCTGGGGTCTAAACACAGCAGGAACTGCTTTTCTCTCACATTTCAGCAAGGGAGGCCAACTTGAATCCCAACAGGGTGCTCATGAGTTGAGTGGAGGCTTGGACCGGATTGGAGGGACTGGATCTTTTTCTCCATGGACTGACCCCCTAAGACATCCAGGAAAAGGGGATTGATGGGGTGACTCAGCAAGCTGGGGTGGAGACAGAAGACACAGAACGTCCCAGCCTCAGCTGCACGGGGTTGTGGGAGACCAGCTGGGCCATGGCTGGGAGCCATGGCGGACGGCCTCAGCCAAGGCCAAACACATAAATCTGCCTGGTCCCACGTTTCTCCTAGGGGACCCTGAGAACTTGTGCAGAGCTGATCCAGCAGCTGGATGGGGCCAAGCAGGGGCAGAGACCAGGTGTGGGAGGGCAGGAGCAATATTCTTCACACAACCATAAAAGTCCAGCCTGGGTGTTCTATTTTTAAAACCAAATAGCAGCATCTCCCTGGTTGAGTTGGAGGGTAGTAAAAAGAAATGGTGCTACATGATTTCTTCCCAGTCGATGGCATATGATCTGTCTCTGGGCAGGCTAGGGACTGGCTTTGGGTACTTGCTGGGAGTCCCCTCATAGCCCAAAGCATCTCCCGGTAATTGAGTAGAGTTTGATCTGGAGCTTGAAGTGTCCACCCTGTCTAGACTCAAGCTTTTGCCTTGTTTAACAAACTCTTCAGGGCTGACACCGCCCTGGTGCAGTATCCAAGGGGGAAAGGAAGATGAAGTTGGTAGAGGATCAGATGAAGAAGAACAAGTCCCACCAGGAGGAGGGTTTTGTTTTGTTTTTGACATGGCTCACCTTGTAGCCCAGACTGACTTTGAACTTGAAATCTTTCTGCTTCAGCAAGGATAATGGCTGTGGGGAGGTGAACCAAAGGAAGACCCAGGGCATGACTAGGGCTTCCCCCTCTCTGACCAGCACAATGCTTCCCTTGAGAAATACCACAATGGAGAGTCCAATCAGAAACGAACCCCTTTGTTTCCACAGCAGAGGAAGAAAAGCACCTGCTGACTGGGAAATCTATGCTCATAGTGGATCTGAGCAGTTAGAGGCAGTAGAAGAAGGAACCAAAATCTGTCTCCAATAATGGCTATTGTTCCCTAGGAACAAGCACATCCAGGGAAGAGTGTGCAAAAGTTAAGGAGCACAGACGGGTGGTGGTGTGCAGGTACCCTGGTCCTGGAGTCAGAGGGGTGGCTGCACCCTGCGAACCTAGTCCACTTTTCCTCCAGTCGCTCTCAGGGTGAGGTGCAGGTAGAGAAGAGAGGAAGACTTCCCTCCAGTCACCTGGCTGTGCCGTAAGATCAGTACTGAGGCTTAGACGGAGCTCTGGGAGGGCAGGGCTTGTCCAGCACAGCGAAGGAGCTCCCCTTTGGTGACCGTGGGAACGGACAATGGCTAATCTTGGCTGTTAACTTCTTTGGTCTGAGAGATGAGTAGGGGTAAAGTGGACCTCTGGCTTTGTCCGTGAGGACCTTTTCCTTCTGTATAACTTAATCTATGAATGGATTCAAAATAGGATATTGATAAGCTGGGCATGGTGCTACATGCTTTAATCCTAACATTCAGGAGGCAGAGGCAGGAGGATCTTTGTGAGTTGAAGACCGGCCAGGCCAACCAGTGAAACACCGTCTTAAAAACAAAGTTAGACTAGTGGGTGTCAGTGACTTGTGAACAGGCTGGAGGGAGGGGCTGGGGCTGTGTGCTTGAGGCTTTGCATCGTCCCTGACTCATGTAACTGCTGCACCGCTGCCCCGTCTGCCATGAAACCATGACAACAAGAAGCCTGTGGGCCAATCTCTCTGAGACCAAAATAAATCTTCCCTATAGACATTGTCCCTATCCAGTCACAGCAATGTGGACTCTAATGGAGAGTAAGAAGACCACGATGTTTTCTAAGAAATAATTCCTTTTTCTCCTGGGAGGAGCCTGGCTAGGGTGGATTAGATAGTACCACCCTCTCCCTTTCCTAATACTAGCCCTGGAAGTGTAGTCAACTCTAGATCAAGGCTGGGCAAATCAGGGCCAGTAGGCCAAATCCAGCCTTCACCTGTTTGTGTAAATAAAGTTTTATTGGGACCAGCCCGGTACACCTGCTAACATTATTACAGTTGCTTTTCTCACACGGAGGTAGAAGAGCTGGGACAGATGCTATAAGTCCTAGAAATTGGTTATCTAAATGACCTAGAACATTTCTGACCCTTACTCTGCCCATACATAATTCATTAAACATCACAGGTATTCCAAGTGTTTCTGGGAATCCTGAGTCATCTAAAGGTCTAAAACTATTTTCATAATATAAGAATACAAAATGCCATAGACCCCATTTTTTCTCTTCCCTCCCATCCTGTTCTCTTCCTTCCTTTCTTTATATTTTGTACATTTGTGTTTGTGCATGCCACGGCACACACGTGGAGGTCAGAGGTCAACTTGTGGGAGTTAGCTCTCCTCCCACCAAATGGGCTCCAGAGATTGAACTTAGTGGGCTTGGTGGCAAGAACCATCACCCACTGTCCTAGCCGAGAGCCTTTGCCCACTGTGCTAGCTCACCAGGTCTCCTTTTTGTTGTTGAGACAGATATTCCCCGATTAACCTCTTATGATTAGCCTTAAACTCAGCAGAGGCCTCTGGCCTTGGTCTATTACCACATCTGGCTAAAGTTATTCTTAAAGTTAAAGTGTATGCGTGTACGTGCACGTGTGTGTGTGTGTGTGTGTGTGTGTGTGTGTGTGTGTGTGTGCATGTCGCATGTGTGTGCATGCCAATGGATGTTGAGGTCAGAGGACACTTTTTGACTTAATCCTCAGGAATATCATCCACCACAGGATCTCTCATTGGCCTGAAGCTCACGAAACAGGCTCGACTGGCTGGCTCCCAAGCTCCTGCCTCTTCCTCCCTAGCTCTGGATTTACAAGTGTGTGCCACCATACAGTTGATCTTTATTCTGGGCGTTGAACTCAGCTCTTGGTGCTTACAATGCAAGAATTTTACAGGGCGTGCTAGCTCTTTAGTCCGCTTTCCTTTTATGTTTTTCTAAGGTGGGGTCTCATGTAGCCCAGGCTGACTTTCAAATCACTGTGTAGCCAAAGATAGCCTGAATCTCTGGATCATCCTCCTTACACCTCCATCTCTGTCACTGTGCCCGGGTTAATTCATGTTTTCGATTTTTTATATTTGCACGAGTGTTTCTCAGGATAGTGTATGTGTGTGCATGCTAGTGAATATATGAACACGTGCATGAGACTGTGACCACACACGTATGTGAAGGCAAGATGCTGACATTAGGACCTCAGTTATTCTCCATTTTATTTATTATATTTTAATTTTGTGTTTTCGCCCATGTGTATCTGTGCAGTATGTGTGTGCAGTGTCTGCAGAGGTCAGAGGTCAGAGCAGCATTGGGTCTTTTGGAACTGGAGTTACAGACTGTTGTAAGCTGCCATGTGGATGCTGGGAATCGAACCCAGGTCCTCTGAAGAACAGTACTACTAACTGCTGAGCTCTAGGAGGCAGAGTCCCTTATGGAACCTGAGGTTCAACAGGATGCCTATCCCGGCTGACTAGCAAGGGCTATAGGAACACATACATTCAGAACAGCACAGGTAGGGCTGCACCCCAGTACATGAGGCCTCAGCTGTCTCCTGTGTCTCTCTGCTGAGCTCCTGTATCTCAATCCTTCCCCCCAGAAACAGATCAGTGACTTTAGGGGCATTCTGGGGAACATGCAGGGTAGGGTAAAGAGGGTATGTGTGGCTGAAGGTATGTAGAGAGGGCATGCACCAACGGTGAGAGAGTCTGAGTCTCTGCCAGGAGGGAGCAAGCCAGGCCTGGTGCAGGAAGCAAGAAGCAGGGTGAGCACAGCCGAATGAAACAGTGTTTCTAGGAAAGAGGAAAAGCAATGTAGTGGTAGAGCCCCTTGTAGCATGCATGAAGCCCTAGCTTTATCCCCAGCATCACACAAAGAAAGCAGTGCATCATCCGGGTTATCTAAACATAAAATAGATAGCAAAGGTAGTGACGCACGACACATACCATAATCCCAGCACCCCTTCAGGAGACTCACAGCCAGCTGCAACTCCAGCTCCAAAGGATCCACCCCATCCCTCTGGTTTCCATGGGCACACACTGGTCTACACGTGAGTGTGAACACACACACACACACACAAACACACACACACACAAGCACATACACACACGTGCACACACACACAATCACACACACACACACACACAAGCACACACAAGCACATACACACCAAGAATTCTGTAAGCTGCTAAATACAAGTGTGGCTACTCAGGACTTCACTTCATGCCCTGCACTGGGAAAAACAAAGAACTTCCTGAAGACTGAACTAAAACTTCCCTCTGAGGGACTGACAAAAGGGCTCCCTCAGCCCCCTCAGCTCCCTCGAGGATGAGAAACCTGCTGCTCTTTTGAGGGTCTGGGTTCCATTTGTTAGAACTCATATGGTGGCGCACAACCGTTTATAACTCCAGTTCCAGAGGCTTTGACCATGACAGGCAACCAGGCACAGACACAGTACACATAATGTGCTTGAAACACCTATGTACATAAAAGAAACCAATCTAAAATTTTTAAAAACACCCATACACATAAAAAAAAAACTCACAGAAAAAAAATGGACTAGAAACTTAATCAATCAAGTACTTTATTTTTTAAAAAATGTACCCAGTGCCAAACGATGCTTAATTTCAGCTGGGAATGGTGGTGAATGCCTGTCATCTCAGCACTTGAGAAGATCAGGTCATCCTTGGCTACAGACTGAGTTTGAGGCCAGCCTGGGCTACATGAGACTCTGTCTCAAAAAAATAAGAAAGTTCATTAGGCCTGGTGCTGCAGAATCCCAGCACTAGAGAGGCAGAAGCAGGCACATCTTTCTGAGTTTTAGACCAGCCAGGCTACATATAGAGACCCTGTATTAAAAAATAAAATGAAAAGATAGAAAATCTTAATTTATTAGCGTCTAGAAAGTACAGATAGAAATCCCCAGATAACAGAACATACCCACCAGAATTGCGAATATCTGCGTCTTGATTGGGATACCATTGCTATAATGAAACACCCTAACCAAAAGCAACTTGGGAAGGAAGGGGTTTATTTCACTCACAGTTCGATAGGACAAGTTGTATTAGTCACGGTTCTCTAGAATCACAGAACTTGGAGAATGTCTCTCTATATTAAGGGAATTTATTGTGATGATTTATAGTCTGTCCAACTAACCCAACAATGGGCATCGGTAGGTGGGAAGTCCAAGAAGCCAGTAGTTGCTCAGTTCCACAACACTGGTTGTTTGAACTGGTCTTCTGTAGGAGATTCCAATAGATCTGCTGGCAGTAAGTGCAAGCAGTCAAAGAGTGAAGCTTTCCTCTTTCAATGTTCTCATATAGACCTCCAGAAGAAGGTGTGCTCTAGATTAAAGGTGTGTACCACCATGCAGGGATCTGGGACTTACCTGTCCCAGGCTGACCTTGAACTCAGAGATCTCCTTGCCTCAGTCTCTTGGGATTAAAGGCATAGACTACCTTACCCAGACCTAAGCTTTTCATGACCTCTATTCCTCAAGATCTCTGTGACAAGATCTAGGTCAGAACCTTGTATCTCCCAGCCTCAAGATCTAGATCACAGGTGTGCCCTCCAATTCTGGATTATAGTTCATTCCAGATATAGACAAATTGACAACCAGGAATAGCCACCACACAAGTAGTCTATTATCAAAAGTAGTGAGGGCAGGAACCTGAAGAAAGGAACCTGAAGACAGGAACTGGAGGCAGGAGCTAATGCAGAGGCCATGGAGTACTGTCTACTAGCTTGCTCCTCATGGCTTGCTCAGCCTGCTTTCTTATAGAACCCAGAGGCACCAGCCCAGGGATGTCACCACCCACAATGGCCCTCTTTATGTAAATCACTAATTTTTAAAAAATGCTCTACAGTTTTGGTTACATCATGATCTTACCGAGGTTTTTTTTTTTTTTTTTTTTTTTTTTTTTCTTTTCAATCAATGTTCCTTCCTCTCAGATGACTATAGCTTGGATCAAGTTGACATATTGACATAAAGCTAGCTAGCACACTTGTATCTATTAAACTCAGTAAGTACACTTAAAATGATTTCATGAGTTATTTTTAAATGTCTACAAAAAATGTTCCTAATGGCCTAATTTGTAACATCCCTGTGATGATTACTCCTAGTTGTCAACCTGAGACAACATTGAGTCACCTAGAAAGGCAGTCTTTTATAGAGGGGTTGTCTATATTGGGTAGGCCAGTAAGTTATTTTTATAAGGGACTGTGTGTGTTTATTTGGAGCCATGGATGGCCTGGGACTCAATATATAGACTAGGCTGTCCTCAAAAATCACAGAGATCTGCCTGCCTCTGCTCCTGAGTGCTGGGATTAAAGGCATGTACTTAATATTGTTTCAAGCTAATTGACATGGGAACTGTCAGCCCACTGTGGGAAGCACTATTCCCTAGGCAGAGTGTACCTAACCGTATGAGTGCAGAAATCTAACTAAGCACAAGCGTGCAGGAAAGTGAGCACTGTACATTCATTTCTCTCTGTTCTTAGCTGTGTGTGTGATGTGACCAGATATTTGAAGCCTTGACTTCTTTGTAACAGTGGACTGCAATCTGAAATTGTAAAATGAAGTAGCCCCCAACCCCAAGTTGCTTTTCATAGGGGTGTCTTATCTCAGAAACAGAAATGAGACTTGCAGAAGACCCAGTCTGGAAACTGTTGATTTTCTAGGTCCCTGGACTACAAGACTCTGCAAATCATGTTATGGTTGCTTGGATAGAGGTATTGATTCTAGCTCTGCAGCTCAGGTTCTGGAGGTTTCAGATTTAACAATGAACACTTGGTTAGGTTTCACAGATAGAGGGAGCTAAAGGAAGCCACATGGCTTATCCCAGCAATGGCACTTGGCTCTCATGGTCAGCTTTTTCTTCCTCTCAGAATCAACTTTTATCACACTCCAAGATTCTAGCACACTGGGTGTGACAGTAATTATAGCACTGGGGAGCCTGAGGTAGAAAGATGGTGAGCTCAGGATCTGCTATCAGTAGTGAGACACTGTCTCTAAATAAGTAGATCAACAGGGTTCGGGATGTAGCTCAGTTGGCAAACTGCTTGCCTGCTGTATATGAAGCCCTGGATTTGATTCACCAGCACCACATCAATGAGGTACGGCACACACCTAGAATACCAGCACTCAGAAAGTAGAGGCAGGAGGATCAAAGGTCATCTTGGCTATACAGTGAGTTCAAGGCTGCGTAGGCTACGTGTAACCTGTTGTCAAAAATAAATAGGGTCGATGAGCTGGCCCGCCAGATAAAGACACTTGCCGGGAAAGCCCTGAACCCTTCCTTTCTCATAAAGATGGAAAGAGAGAACTGACCTCACAAAGTTGTCCTCTGAGCTCTACATGTGTGTTATAGTTTGAGTACCCTGCTGTTGTGCACACATCATGCATGCACATACTCAAACAATAAACTATAAGTAGGTAAATGTATGTATGATTAAAAATTAATCAAGTTTTTATATTTCCAATTGGACTAAGTTCAACAACAGCCTGGGTGACAAGCCTGAGCCACATACTGAGGCTCTTTTTCGAACAAGAACAAAGCAAGGGAAACCGGAGATGTAGATCCAAACAGCTCTAATCGATTGTCCAAGTGATGAAAATGTAGGTCCAAACAGCTCTAGTTAATCAATTTTCTGAGTTGTGTTGGCATGGTTACAGAAGCAAACCTGGACCTCTGAGAGCAAAGCATCATGGATGTGATTTCTGGTATGAAGAATATGAGGAATACCAGTCTGAATGTACACTGCGTGGCTGGACACTTTCCCCTCCCACCTATAAAGATACATAAATAAGAATGGCATTGTTGTTTTTCAAGACAGGGTCTTACTTGTAGCTCTAGCTGTCTTGGAACTCATTCTGTAGACCAGGCTGGTCTCAGACTCACAGAGATCCACCTGCCACTGTCTCCTGAGTGATTAAGGGTGAGGCCACTATGCTCAGCACAGACATGGCTTCTTCCCTAAAGTCTTCATGACCCTTCTAGGTTGATGTGGTTACTGAGAACATTCAAGTCAACAGGCACCTGGCCACCACTGTGTGCATTTAATAATTTTTTCAAAAAGGTTGACTCTTTAACCAGGATGTGAGCATATATGTAGAGATTGTTCCAGCCAACTTATATAGCTTACAAGGAAATTCATACTGAAAGATTATCTTAAGGGTGGGAGAGAGGGTGAACTCGGTTTGTAATAGATAGTATGTTATTTCCTTCACCTGGTTAACTACACCTCTCCAAACTTGCCATCGTAATCTGTGTCCAAATAAAGCAGAAGACAAACTGCTTATTTTAAAATCTATTTTTATCTACACTCAGAGTCAAACTGTTTTCTTAGGAGTCACTGGGGGAATAAATAAAGCCTTGGTTACAACAGTCTTTGAGTTCTGTTAGAGACAATATGACAAATGGATAGATGTTTTTCTCACTTTAGATGGCTTGATTTTATAACTCCAGTTGTAGTCCAGAAGCCAGTTTTGATTAAAAAAATATAAGAAGTAGAAAGATGGCCCAGTGGTAAAGAGAACTGGCTATTCTTCTAGAGGATCCCAACACCAACATGGCAGCTCACAACTGTCTATAACTTTAGTTTCAGGGGATCTGATGACCTCTTCTGGCCTCCATGGGCACTGCACACACACACATGCTACTGCACAGACAGACATGCAGGCAAAACATTTAGGCACATAGAATAAAAATAAAATTTTAATCAGCTGGTCAGTGATGGCACACATATTTAGTCCCAGCACTTGGGAGGCAGAGGCAAATGGGTCTCTCCATAGGCCAGCATGGTCTATAGAGACACTCACAGGATATCCAGGAACCCTACCTCAAAAAACAAACAAAATTTTAATTAAAAATAAATGTAAAGGGGGCTGGAGAGATGGCTCAGTGGTTAAGAGCACTGACTGCTCTTCCAGAGGTCCTGAGTTCAAATCCCAGCAACCACATGGTGGCTCACAGCCATCTGTAATGGGATTTGATGCCCTCTTCTGGTGTGTCTGACAACAGCTACGGTGTACTTGTATATAATAAATAAATATTTTTTTAAAAGTAAAATGTGAGAGCTACCCAGCTTCTAAGGCCCCCAGAATCTCATTCACACTAGGGACTGATCCCCAGAAGTGAGTTTGTGTGAGACTTGATTCTTCATGGTCCTGGGGGGGGGGGTGATTACGAGGGTTGTGGTTGAGGGAAGTATTCTCATTCTGGAAGTCTGGGACAAAGGAGAGGTGCGCTTGGCAGGCCCCATTGGATCCTCTTGAAAATGGAACAGGACATACCCCACTCTTATGCTGTGTTAGCTCAATAACTGAAAGCCACGTAGGAGTTAGGCATGGTGGCGCACACCCTTAATCCCAGCACTCAGGTAACAGAGACAGGTAGATCTCTGTGAGTTCAAAACCAGCCTGGGTCTACAGAGAAAGTTCCAGGCAAGCCAGGGTCTTCCCCTTGCAGGATTTTCCATCCCACATGTTACTGCCTGGGCAGCCTCACCCCTCTTCTCTCCCAGCCAATGGGGGAATCACAACTGGGGAGCTTGTCAGCTTCCATCCATCAGTTTAAAATGACTGCTTTCATTTTTGGTGTGTTGTCTTGATTCAAGAGACTCCTAAAGCCTGTTTTGATTGACTCAAGACCAGACATGGTAGCACAAGCCTTTAGTCCCAGCACTCGGGAGACGGAGGGCATATAAATTTCTGAGTTCAAGACCAACCTGGTTTGCATGGTGAGTTCCAGGACATCCAGGACTTGGCAGCAATCACCTGAGCCCTTTTCCATGCCGCTTCTCTCCTTATTTTTTTGTCACCATTCCATTACTTTCCAATCCAGATGTTGATTTATCCAACACCACAAGTTCTCACTGGGCTGGTTAGACATGGGTTCTATAAAAAAGCAGGCTGAGCAAGCCAGGGGAAGCAAGCCAGTAAGTAACATCCCTCCAAAGCCTTTGCATCAGCTCCTGCTTCTAGAGCTGCTTGAGTTCCAGTCCTGACTTCCTTTGGTGATGAACAGCATGTGGAAGTGTAAGCTGAATAAACCCTTTCCTCCCCAACTTGCTTCTTGGTCATGATGTTTGTGCAGGAATAGAAACCCTGACTAAGACATCCCCTCTCTTATCTCCCATCTCACCTAGGCCAGCATGTTGCTGTGCAGTATTTCCTGCAGTGACCCACCTCATCTTCCATGTTCAGTACTGAGGTTGCTCCTTTGAAGCTATCTTATCAGCCAGCTGTGGTGGTGTTTGTCTTTAACCCCAGCACTCGTTTCTCCCTCCCACGATGTCATAAGAAAAGGGCAAAGTGATGAAAACATCAGTATCGTCCACTTAACCTGCACTTGGAATGCTTCAGCAACCATATCAGAGTTTGCTGCACCTGCAGACCACCCAGCACCCACACCAGGCCACTCACAACCAACTGTAAGTCCAGTCCCAGGGGGTTCGCCACTCTTTTCTGGCCTCTGAAGCTACCTGTCTGTATATGTGCGGTACACACAAAGGCACACACATACACACATTTTATTCAAACTTTTTAAAAATCTGGAAGTTTGACAATATGCTCTATGGGAAAACAGGCGTTATACCTTATGATGAGATTAATATAGAAACACACCTGAGATCTATTTAGTTAATAAAAAGTACAAAACGGTGTGTGTAACAGAGCCCCAGACCTTAGCACAGTTGTCTCCATGATGGAAGAGCCATTCAGGACATAAAACTCAGCTTGTAGACCGCAGCACCTGCCAAAACAAAAACCTAATCTATCAAACTGTAGTTCTCAAAAAAATCTCAAAAAGTACTAACTTTAATCTTTAGCTTCTATAAACTTGTTTTCTGGTTAACTGTTTTTGTTAACTGAAGTATGTCAACCTAGAATATAGTTTTTGTGCTTAAAAGCTCACCCTGAGGGAGTCAGTGCTACACTGGGATCCTGAGCACCCAGTGTAATCATGACTGGCTAATAAAGACTTTATATCAGCTCAAACCCATGTCTGAATAGTCTTCTCTATCGGATACCCCATAACACGGGTGTCTTAGTTAAGGTTTTATTGCTACTAAGAGACATCTTGCCCAAGATAACTCTTATAAAGGACATTTATTCGGGGCTGGCTCACAGTTCAGAGGTTCAGTCCATTACCATTGTGGCAGGAAGCATGGCAGCGGTCAGGACGACATGGTGCTGGAGAAGGAGCTGAGGGTTCTATGTCTTGATCAGAAGGAAGCCAGGAGGAGATTGGGTTCCACCCTGGGCATTTTGAGCATATATAAGACCTCAAAGCCCACATCCACAGTGACACACTTTCTCCAGTAAGGTCACATATAGTGCCACTTCTTTTAGCCAATCATTCAAATACAGGAACCCACGGGGGCATCCTTATTCCAACAACCACAATAGATGTACAATGCTGCCACAACATGAGCCACTTCTGGTTTTAAAACAATATAACATTGCTATTAGTTCTTTGATTTCATACATATATACAAGGTCATATTTATCTCCTCCCCCTCACTCCTTCCTGATCCATCCCTTACCTCACCCCCTCTCAACTTTGTGGTTTGTTTGCTTTTTAAACTAACCCACTATAAATGCAACATTTATTCACCTATGCAATTGTCATCTAAGAGGCTCACTGCCTGTCTGCTATCCTACACCTAGTCCTGGAAGCTTCTAGACTCTGTCCAATCTAGTCTAAGCCTTGGATGTTTTCAGCCTCTGTGACTTACTACTGATCAGCTTATCCTTTCTTGTTCTTTCTGATCTCTAGCTGGCTGGTTCAACTCAGCTGTTCTGGCTCAAACTCCTCTCTGAGATGACTGATAGATGGTTTCTCTCTTGGCCTCTGACCCTTTGCTCTGCTTGGTCTCAAACACAGGCAATCGGTTCTAATCCTCCGCTGCCTTTTCATTCCCTGGCTTCACCTGTGTCTAGCTTGTTTTCTCTTTGCAACCTGGATCCCTGTAACTCTCCCAATAAAACTGCCTCCGTCTCTTTTTCTCTCTCTAAACTCTTCCTGCTACTCAGCTTCCCTTTCTTCTCCCCTTGTAAGAGCTGGGTATGTTCTATTCTGTCAAATCTTTCTCTGATTCATCACCTTGTTTGTCACTCAATTAGTGACAAAAATCTCAAACATGGGTGCCTCCTACTACAAACCAACTTTATCTTTATTGTTTGGATTCATGGTGTGTCTGTATCCCAGCCAGCAGAATTAAAGGTGTGTTGTAAGGCTGAACCACACCACAAGTAGAAACAGCTTTTTCCAGTAAATAACACAACCTCAGGGTTCACAGTGTGATCGCATACCATGCAATAACCCACAGAGTACAGTTTCTGCTGCCCAAATCCTCCCTTTGGTTTTGTTTTAAAAGTCTCATGCAGCCCTGGATGGTCTTGAGTTCCTGATCTTTAAGCCTCTATCCTCTGCATAGTGGGTCTGCAGGTACGGGCCACCTCATTCTTCTCACTCAGCTCTTCTTTAGTCTCCATTGGAAATCTAGCTTAGAAGACAGATGTTAGGTTTTCATCAATAATTAGAAAGGGGTTGGGGCTAGAGAGATGGCTCAGTGGTTAGAGCACTGGCTGCTCTTCCAGAGGTTCTGAGTTCAATTCCCAGCAATCACATGGTGGCTCACAACCATCTGTAATGAGATCTGATGCCTTCTTCTGGTGTGTCTGAAGACAGCTATAGTGTACTCATATATAATTAATAAATAAATCTTTAAAAAGGAAGGAAGGAAGGAAGAAAAGAAGAAAGAAATAAGGTTAACTATGGACCCAGGATATTGGGCCTCTCTCATAAAATAAAGGTGTTTACAATTAGATGTTTTTCTGTCCCCAGGGTGACACATTTTTAAAGTAGAGTTGTCACGTGGTTTCCCATCTGGCAGCCGGAATTCCCAGTGCTGATTGGGCTATGAGCCAGAGTTCATGGGGTCTGACAAACAAGTGGTTTTCCTGCTCCTCCCGGGGCTGCATCCCTATGAACTACTCACTACCAGTGGGGAGACGGTGTCTGGGCACAGGAGTTGTGGCTCTGTGCCCATCCATGAATGCACCGAGTATTCGATATTCAAAGTCTATAATCAGAACCCGGGAATATACTTACCTCCACAGGAAAAAGTGTAAAAATAGTCTTGAAACAGCACCACCTCCCACAGGCAACATACTCCATCACTTCTTTGGCACACTGATCGATCCCCAGTGGCCTTGGAAGAAGTCAGAATACTCAGTTAAGTCTTCTACACGTTCACAGGGTCTGCAGAGATGGTGTGTACCCCAGTCTCCGCAGATGTGCCACAGCCAAAGGACAGGCAGTGGTGGTTGTGAAGCTTCCGATCTTACAAGTGACAGCTGCACTGTTCTGTGCTCTGCACACAGCTCATTTTTAAAAGCGCTGTCACTGTACATTGTCACCAGCTGGCCCTGAGAGTGTGGGTTTTCTCCTGTGATATAAAACTGTGATCTCCACTAAATGTCACAGCCCTAGCGTGGGATCCCAGCTTAAGGGAGATGGAGGTAGGAGGGGCCTGCTGAGAGTTTGGGGCCAACATTATCTACCTACTGAATTTCAGACTAGCCTGGGCTACAGAGTTTGTGATTTCTGGATTTCTCTCAATACCTGGCTGTCTTGAAGTCTCACTCCCCCACTCCTTCCCCACCCCCATCATTTCCCACTCTGGTTATCAGGTGTGGTCAGATGAGCTCAGAAAGGCTGGGCATGTCTCCCAGTGGGGTTGCCACATTTAGCAATTAAAATACAGGATACAAAGGTGGGGATATAGCTCAGTTGTGGAGGGCTTGCCTAGCATGAACAAGGCCTAGGGTTTGGTTCCCCAATACTGCAAGGAGGAAAAACCATACAGAGTATCCAGTTAGAACTGAATTTCAGATGAACAGGGTGGGTATAGGTAGGTGTGACGATGCACACCTGTGATAATGGCTGTCAGGGGGCAGAGACAGGATGATCAAGAGTTCAACACCAGCCTTGGATGCATAGCAAAACTATCAGAGGGAGAGAAGGGGAGGGGAGAAGAAGTAACAGGGGTTGGGGAAGGGACAGGAGGGGAGGGGAGAGAAGGGAGCACTAAGAATGAGCTATGAACTGCTCAAACAGAAGAGTCCTCACCCCTTGTCAGGGATGGATCTGAGGTGTGGGCATGGAGCACACATCTAGCTGGAGCTGAGGAGAAATCTACAGGAGCCCCTGGGAAAGACTTTTCCCCAGATTAAAGTTAGAATGGAAAACAACAAGTGCATTGTGGGAGGCACCAAGGCTTCCTGCCTTCAGTGACCTTGTGGTCTTAGGCACTGCAGGGGTCATCTTGTCACTCACTTGGAGGGAAAATCTGGATAAAGTCAGAGAGTAAGCCAGGTGTCTGTCTGTCATAGTTCTGAGGTTCTCTCCTTGGGACACCTTGTTCTGTAACATAATTAATCTCCTCACTGTGGGAACCTCTTTCCGCTGCCTGTTCTGCCCATGATTGCTGGCAATGTCCTAAGCAATTCGGCTGACAGGGAAACCGGAGCTCAGTCAGCAGGTGTTAACTGGCTGTGGTGAGTAGGCTCTGAACTCAGCCAAAGAACCTTCCCCAAGCCACACGCACCACATTTCCATTCTGAGGTCTTCAGTCTGGAGCTGTTGTGTGGGTCTTTCTCAACTTCTCACACTTTAGGGATGACAGCAACTCTCCAGACTGTGAGGGCGAGAGAGCGAGAGAGCTTTGCTTCCTCAGATGGGTTAGCTATTTTTGTTAACCGTTCTCGGTGTCTTCAGGGTCACTGACAGCTTTAGAGTGCCGCGCTGACTTCCAGGAAGTGCTAGGCAGGCCACCGCTAAGGCACGATGGTGGGTGTGCGAAGCTGAAGCTGGGGTTGGTGGCCCTGAGGTAGCAGTGTTACCTTTTATGGTGTCTGTGCTTTCTCTGTTGATCACAGTGTAGAGTGTTTCCTAGGACAGTTCTGGTGTTTGTCGAGTGTTTTTACTTCAACGTGTTTGTCGTAGTTCCTACATGTGTGGCCATAGAATTCACAGCAACAACTCAACCGATTTTCCTCCTTTTCTTCTCTGAAGCAACCATACTTACCAGTTTGTTTTCTCTTCTTCTCTTGCATATTGTGTTCCAGCCACAGTCCCCCATCCCCTTTAGGTTATCAGGTTGTTGTTTTTTCCGAATGTTTCTAGTGTTATGTAGGCCTTGAAAAAGCATGCACATATACAAAGCACCTTTCTAAATGTTTGTTTGTTTTTGTTTTGTTTTTAAGTGCTGGAGATGAAACCCAGGGCCTGATATAAACTAGAACAGTGAGTTATATTCCTAGCCCTAGAATTTCATTTTCTGGGGTGAGTGAGTGAGCGCAGCAGGTATTTGAAAATGATGCATAGTATTCTATGGGGCGAGTTGGCACATGTATGTGCAGCCAGAGATCACAGGACAATTTGTGGAAGCGAAGTCTCTCCTCCCATCAAGAAGATTCCAGGAATTGAACTCAGGTTCTCTGGCTTCATGCCAATTGTCTTTCCATCTGAAGGGTCCCCTGTGTCCCTGGCCTGGGGTACATGCTGTTCTACTGAATGGGTGGGCCATGGCTTATAAGCCAGGGAGAGTAAGGACTTACATTTTGGAGGATTTAGGACTTAGATTTGGCACCCCACACCTGTGTTGGGAAACTCCCAACCATCTGGAACCAGGAGAAGTGGAGCCCTCTTCCGGCCTCTGTGGGCTCCGGCATACATGTGAGACATATAACTGACAATACGACCTTTAATGTGAGCACTTGGGAGATGCATCTCTGTGAGTTCAAAGCCAGCCTGACTTACAGAGTGAGTTCTAGGACAGCCAGGGCTACACAGAGAAACCCTGTCTCAAGAGACAAACAACAAAAACAAACAAAAAACCTCTACAAACAAATAAATAAAAATAAGGCTGGAGAGATGGCTCAGTGGTTAAGAGTACTGACGGCTCTTCCAGAGGTCCTGAGTTCAATTTCCAGCAACCACATGGTGGCTTACAACCATCTGTAATGAGATCTGATGCCCTCTTCTGGTGTGTCTGAGGACATCTACAGTGTACTCATATAGAATAAATAAACAAATAAATAAATAAATAAATAAATAAATAAAATAATCTTTAAAAAAAAATCACATTGGCCAACTCCTATTGATAGTCTAGAGAACAGGAGCCATGTTCTGTGGACTGGCCAGCTCTTTCTGAACACTTCAAATACTTTTGCTTTGGGTTTTGCTTATTTGGGATTTTTTTGTGTGTGTGTCTCTGTGTAACCCTGACTGTCCTGGAACTTACTCTGTAGATCTATCTGATCTTGAACTCATGAAGAGCCACCTGCTCCTGCCTCCAGAGTGCTGGGATTCAAGGCATGCACTACTAGCACACCTGGCTATGAACACTTCCACTGTCCAGCTTACCCAGAGTCCTTAGGGAAACAGAAGTAGAGCCCAGAAGAAGGAGGCTCCATGCAGGTGCTGCGGGGCTTATATGAGTACCACCTGCACAGTCACCAGGGCCAGCACCATTGAGAGTTACCGCCACATTCCCAGTGTCTGTGCTTCTGATGGCATGCAGCTCTTGGGTCCAGGACAATGTTCTGAACATTTTATTCATTAGGCTATTTCTGAACACAGTTTATGGCTTTGTTTATGGTCAACACTGAACCTGCTCTCCTGTCCTTCCAAGAATTATAATAAACAGTTTTTAACCCTTCAGCCAGTTCTACCTGCTGCTTTCAAACAAGAGCCCTGTCTGAGCTAGGCACTCTTTTTTCCTAATTTATTTCTGTAGTAGGGAAAGCTTCTGATGCTCTTCCTTGCCTGTATACTTTTGAGCCGCTGTGTGTAAAGCTAGGTCATAAAATGCTAGGACACTGGGGCTGGAGAGATGGCTCAAAGACTATGGCTCACTTCTTGCTCTTGCAGAGGACCTGAGTTCCCAGCATGCAGGTCTAGAGGTTTACAACAGCTGCTGGGAAGAGGGAGAGGGAGAAGAGAGAAAGCAGGAAAGCAAGGCCTCTTGAGTAAGAATCTGCAATGGAAGTCTGCGAGCAGCTACAGAAAAGGGGGAGGTCTTCAGAGAAAGCAGTGGGAGAGCCCAGAGCACCAGGACAAGCAAGCTTGAATTCTTCAAGCTTCAACATCAGAGTTCAGCTGCCACATGGGGACAACCGCCTGTAAGTAACTCCAGCCCCAGGGTTCTAGCGCCCTCTTCTGAGCTATGTGGTACTTGCACACGCTCACACAGACAATGCACATACATGTAAAGTAAAATAAATCTTACAACAGTAATTCAAGTTAAACAAATGTTCTACATCTGAACTGCTTGCCTCTTGGGGGTTCTCAGCTACAGCACAAAGGAAGTGCAAGGTTAGTGCCATCCCTATTTTGGTTTTGGGTACCCCTTGTGGACAATCCAGACAGAGCAAGGGCTCTTAGAGACTGTCAGAAACTTAAGAACAAAATTCACAGGGGAGATAAGATGAGGAGCCACTTGTGCTTGGTTCTGGGTCATCCAAGAAAAGTAGTTCCTGGTTCTTTCTTGTGAGTATCTGTGTGTGTTGGGGGAGGGGGTACTTTCTGTCTTATTATTCAGGACAGTGAAATTGAGACAGGGTTTCTCTGTGTAGTCCTGGCTGTCCTAGAACTAGCCCTGTAGACCAGGCTGGCCTGGAACCCACAAAGTTTCATCTGCCTCTGCCTCTGAGTACTGGGATTTAAGGCCTGTACCACTACCACATGGCTAAATGGGGGTGGGGGAAGCTGGAGAAATGGCTCAGAACTGTGTCTGAAGACAGCCACAGTGTACTCATATAAATAAATCTTTTTAAAAATAGTTTTTTCAATAACAGTCCCCCAACCCCACAAAAAATTATCAAATGTAGTAATACATACATTCTCTCTCCTTCTCTCCCCCCCCCCCCTTTTAAAAATCAGGTCTCACTATGTAACCCTGGCTGGCCTTGAACTCTCACAGATCTGCTTGCCTTTGGCTCCGAAGTGCTAAGATTAAATTTATCCATATCCCAGGGACACTTGTCTTTAGCCTCATTTTCCATCCAATCTGCAGAGGCAGACAGATCTCCATGGGTTCAGGACCAGTCTGGCTTACATAGTGAGTTTCAGGCCATTCAGGGTTACATAGTAAGACTCTGTCTCAAAAAGGTTAAAACAAAGGAAAACTCTGAAAATTGTTTTTAAAAAATGAGAATTTGCCCTGAAGAAGTTGTGTGTGTTGGTAAACACCTGGTACATACACAAAAACCACAACTTTAAAAAAAAATCTTAGATGGAGTAAGCTGTGTATTCTGGAGCTGTTTTAAGTGACCATGGGCCAGCAACACAGATTTAGGTTACCACAAACCCCATGTTCCAATGTGGGAACAGTTTCATAGTTTTACAGAATAAAGAAAGTCACAGATCAAGGCAAGTTTGAAACACATTTGGGGCTACATCCTACATCCGAGAGGCAGGCAGAGAGCTTGGAGGCTTTCTATAGTCCCAAGATGCTATCTGAGGACATCGTAGCCTCTGGGTTGGTGGAATCTCGTGGTCTACAGGGTTTCTGTCTGTCTGTCAGTTCTGACGGAGGCGGCAGGCACTGGCTGTTTCAGTGGGCTAACCTAGCCCAAGGTAAAGTAATGGTCTTCGGCCTGCGCCGCCGCAGTCCTCACCGCGCTGAAGTTCTTAACAGGCCGATTCAGAATCCTGACTTTAAGACCAGCCTAGGTTACATGGGCCGCTCCTGTCTCAGAAGCAAAATAGAATTGCAGCAACAGTAACGCTCAGGTGGAGACTGCCTCCGCCAACGATTTCCGAAACCCAGAAGCCATAAAGGAAGTCTGCCAGGCTCTGCCAGGCACACACACGAGTCACATAAGCTCACTTAGGCATACGTGAAACCGGGTAAATAAAATTCCTTTTTGACCTAGGTTAGCCGAAGAATGGCGAGCCGTGATTAGGGGGGTTGCAGGAATCCAGGAAGGTGAGTTGTTTGAGCCCTGGAATGTTGGCTACTGTGGTTTTGGGAGCGTGTCATCGTTCAGGTTTTAAGAGTAGTGCCGCTGTGGCTGACTGCTACGTTAGAGGGAAGGCATTACTTTCCCAAGTGGTCCTGAGATCCCAGTAGGTCTAAGCTTACCCACTAAGTGCGGCTTACTTTCTTTAAAAAGAAGCTTCTCTGGCCAAGGCTGAGAGGAGCACTGTTCTGTGGGTGGAAACATTAAGAAGGCTGTCTGTCCTTTGCCACCAGCTCCATGTAACAAAGCAACAATGGTAGGTGCCCTCTAAGAAGGCAGCGCCCTCTTCTGACCTCCATGGTTACTGTAAACGCATGATACACAGACATACATGGGGGCAAAAACACCCATATACATAAAATACAAATAAAACTTAAGACCTTTAAGTTGGGGCTGGAGAGGTGACTCAATGGTTAAGAGCACTGGCTGCTCTTCCAGAGGTCCTGAGTTCAAGTCCCAGCAACGGTGGCTCACAACCATCTATAATGGGATCTGATGCCCTCTACTGGTGTTTCTGAGAACAGTTACAGTGTACTCATATTATAAATAAATAAATCTTTAAAAAAAGACCTTTACATTTTCCAAAGGAAAAAAAAAAGAATTGGAGGAGGAGACCAGCCAGAAGAATTTTCAAGATCTTATCTCAATGTACAAAATAACCTAAAAGAACTTAGGATATACTTTAGTGGTAGAGCTGGTACCAAGCATGTGAGTTAATTCAATCCGTAGTACAATCCCCACCGAATAAAGAACAACCGTAGTTGTCATGTTTAACCTCTAGAATGCCCTCACCTGGCTAAGAACCGAAAGGTAATTAAAAACCCTTTCCTGACGCCAACGGTGACTCTCTCCAGTGTAGATGTTCTGACTTTGTGGTTAATCACTACTTTGCTTAAAAAAAATTAAAAAAGAAAAAGTTTTACCACCTTTGTACAACATCATAAATACTAGACCTTGATTATTTTATTTTATTTCATTTTTAGACAGTCTCACTAGATAGCCCCGACTGGCATCCAACTCCCAGAGATCCACCTCCCTCTGTCTACCTAGTGTCCACACTAATGGGTGAGCCACCACCTGATTTATTTATTTATTTTATGGACATGAGATATGAGTACACTGTTGATATCTTCAGACACGCCAGAAGAGCGCATCAGATCTCATTACAGATGGTTGTGAGCCACCATGTGGTTACTAGAATTTGGAAGAGCCGTCAGTGCTCTTAACCACTGAGCCATCTCTCCAACCCCACCACTTATTTATTACTTATAAAAACACTGTAACCGTCTTCAGACACACCAGAAGAGGGCATTAGATCTCATTACAGATGGTTGTGAGCCTCAATACATCTGTGTGCTGGGATTTGAACTCAGGACCTCTGGAAGAGCAGTCAGTGCTCTTAGTCACTGAACAAACCATATCTCCAGCCCAGGGTGCTCATTTCAAATTTAGGATTCTTCTTCTTACTGATTCAGCACAACCAAACTAAGCCCTGAAATGAGGGAGAACCACCCAGACTTCCACTCCATCCTGGGATGGGGGACAGCCCCCAACCAATTTTAGTGCTATGAAATTTAGGCTGGGAAATTTGTTCTTTCTCTTCTCTGAGAAGGAGGGTCTTGTTTGAATAATTTTAGTTTTAATGTTTATGCTTCAAAGAGCAAGATTGTTTTCTCAAGGAATGCTGTTCCACATTCTATGCGGGCTCCCCTTCCCCCTCCCTAGAGGCTGACAAACTTCATGAACTTTACTCCTGATAAAACTGAATTTCCCTTCATCTAGGCTCCTGGGTGTCTCTAACCTGCAGTGGGCTTCTCTAAGCCTCTTTTCTTCCCTCTCTGGGCCTGTCTCACATCTTCCTTCTCTAAACCAACATCAAAGGGGCTGTTAAAAAATCACTTACAAATATAAAAGAGTTCTTTAAACAAATTAAACAAGTTTGTAACTATCCACTGCACCTTCTTGTGAATAGAGCCTAACTTGCTTCCTCTGCTGGCCCGAAGTTGGTGTGAACTGAGAAAGGAAAAATCAGAGGAAACATCATGGAACCTAAGGGGGCCTGATCCAGAGACTTCATCTTCCCAAGAGGACATGTGTGGCACTCTGGGGATTTTCATAATAAAAAATTTCCAGGAAAGACAAGAGGCTAACTTTATTGCCACAGTTGAAGTAAGCAACTCTGTCTCTCCCTCTCTGCCCCCTTCTACCCTCCTTCCCTCTCTTTCCCTTCCTTCCTTTTTTTCTTTCCTCCCTCTCTTCTTTCTTTCCTACAGGGTTTGATGGTTTGTATATGCTTGGCCCAGGGAATGGCACTGTTAGGAGGTGTGATGATAATGGACTGAACCTCTGAACCTGTAAGCCAGCCCCAATTAAATGTTGTCCTTATAAGTTGCTTTGGTCATGGTGTCTGTTCACAGCAAGCAGTAAAACCCTAAGTCACAAGGTCCCACTATATAGCCTTGGCTGTCCTAGAACTCACTCTGTAGACCAGGCTGGCCTTGAACTCTCAGAGATCTACCTGCCTCTTGAGTGTTGGGATCAAAGGTGTGGGCCACCACCACCCAGCTCTACTTTTGAAGATTTTTTTAAAAACTATTTTTAATTATGTGAAGGCCAGTGCACATGAATACAGTTACCCACCAAGGCCAGAGGAGTAGGATCCCCAACAGCTGGAATCGCAAGCAGTTGTGAGCCACCATGTGTGGTTGCTGGGAACTGAACTCAGGACCTCCAGAAGAGCAGTACAAGCCCTTCACTGCTGAGCCATCTTTCCAGGCATAACTTTAAGGATATTTAGACAACTACCATTGGCATGGAGGAAGACTGAAACCTAATGTCGCTGACTTTCCCAATCTTTCACCCTGTAGCCTTTTGTGACCCCAAGAGTAACAGCATGGGTGAGAATAAGGGCCTACAGAGGGAGAGGACTTTCTCCCTCGTTTGCTTCACCTCAAACATCAAACATCTTCCTTAGCTCCCTCTGTGAACTGGGAAGCCTCAGAAATCAGGTCTGGCTGAGGGGCTCCTACATTCTTGTCAGTCATTTGTGCAGGATGTTATATGTTATATGTTATATGCTGGGTTCCACTCCCCTTTGGATGAAAACAGAGGTCACCCTAAAGAGCTGTACCTTAAGCCATTGTGTAGCTTCTGGGGAGAATAGAGGGGTTCTATCTTAAACAACAGGCTCTTCTCGCTTTAATCTGTACATTTATGGATAAAACCAGGCAAGAACAAGCATAGTTTCAGGAATGGAGGAATATCCAGGGTACAAGCAGTAATATCAGGCACAGAACCACAAGCATGGGAAAGTGCTAATGTGTATGTGAGTGAGGGGCATCTGTCTGACCATCAGTCTCCCCCCATCAGGGACAGAGTCTCCTCTTCTGACACAGGGCTGGGAGACAGAAGAAGAGATGGTGAGCCCCTACCAGTCTCTCCCTTTGTTGTTTTCTACTTGCAGCTGGGGATAAAAACCTCCAAGATTCATCTGGGCAGTGGTGGCGTATGCCTTTAATCCCAGGATTTGGGAGTCAGGGACTCCTGTGACTATCTCTGTGAGTTAGAGGCCAGCCTCACAGAGTGAGGATGGTGGGGGCTACAGAGAAACCCTGAGAGAGCCCCAAGATTCTTCCAACTTCCCCACCAACCCCCCGAACATCTGGAGAAAGAAAACCCCAGTCTTTTTCTCAACTCATGCTTGACCTGAATCCCCCACCCCAGGATGGTTGGTTTGGTAGGTTGGATTCATCTGGAGACCACCTAAATTTAGGATGACTCAGTATGAAGGTGAGTTCCTCCTATGTGGGCCAACAGAAGAAAACATTTCCCAAGAGACAGAATCCCTCCTCGAGGTCCTGGCTGACACGGGCTACAAGGGCCTAGAGGAAAACACCAGGTATGCAAAGCCAAAGTTACATATTTGCTCCCTGTCTTGGCACAGTTCTAATCTATTTTTTATTTTCTGCTCCTCCAAACCCCCCAACAGATAAATGAGGGAATTTTGGGAGCCACGGGACATTATAGAATTTGGACCTAGCTAACTACCTGTATCAGGCCTTTAAAAAATTGCTTTTAGTATTCTTAGTTATATGTTATATGCAGGGCTGTGTGTCTGCATTTGGATACTTGACTGAGAGTTCAGATTCCCGTGAGGCGAAAGGTGCCAGGTCCTCTGGAGCTAGACTCAGAGATGTCTGTAAGCTGCCTGGTAGGGGTGCTAGGAATGAACGTAGTTCCTTTGTAAAAGTAACAAGTGCTCTTAACCACTGAGCCACCCTTCCCATATCAGACTCTTTATTCATTGGCTCTGGATAGGGGCCTTAGGCATAGTAGTTCCCTCCCCCACTTAGGCGCAAATTCATGATCACTGTGCACTGGGGCTTTAGGCCATACTCCCCCAGTAGCTGTTTGTTCTCCATGGGCCTTTCCTCAAAGCTCAGCGAGAATTGGTCTCCGTGGACTTGCTCCTGCTGGGACACCTGCTTCAGAAGCACTTCCACAGGCTGTGCCAGCTGGACCTTGAGGATGTGGCTGTGGCCCTTTTCATTCCTCACCAGGATGCTGCAGTTCCGAACCATTGGCGTGACTGTCACTGTGCTGTCAGGACCCAGGCCCAGCCTGGAAAGGCTAACACCCTCCTATAGCGTTTCACCACTTAGGTTGGCAAGACGCTGCTGGAAAGCTGGCACACCGATCTTCTGAGCAATCTGCTTCTTCAGTTCTGACTCTGTCATGAAGTTAGTCAGACACCTGGAACTCATCACCTCCCGCCCCCCAGCATCTTCAGCTTCAGGTTCCAGACCATGGTTGCAGGCTTTAGCACTAGGTCCCCTGGAACTAAGGAATCTGCTTCTGACTGCTTGTTCTCACCTCGTATCAGACTCTTAAGGAAGCTCTCAGGCCCTGGAACCCACTAAGGCTGAGTGGATCTCTGAGTCTGACCGAACTGTCCTAAAACTTAAAAAGATGTTAACTGAGACTCCCGCCTTAAGTCTTGCCTGCATGAGACTGAGAGACAGGGCATTGATTTGTAAGTAATTATCCACTTCATGTGCCCTACCGGACAGCACACAGCTTACAGTGATGAATACACAAGGTAGTTGCCAGGGAACTTCTGATCGCCAAAGCCCGAAAGTTTACCCTTGGGCGCCCCCTCGTGGTTCACAGGCTAGTCTCAATTCTAAGGATAACAGCAGGCTCTCAAGACCAGGCAAAACCTGAATCCAGTTTCCCGTCTGACAGAAAAGGGAGGGGACCCCCACACTCCTGTGAGTAAATCCTCATGGAAAGCTTCGCGGCTCTTTCAAATCCCAGCAACTCACAACCATCTGCAATGAGATCCGATGCTCTCTTCTGGTGTGTCTGAAGACAGCTACAGTGTACTCATGTATAATAAACAAATAGATCTTTTTAAAAAAATACACATGGAGGGACCCATGGCTCCAGCCGCAAATGTAGCAGAGGATGGCTTTATTGGGCATCAATGGGAGGAGAGGCCCTGGGTTCTCTCATCTGATTCTCAGATCAATCCTTAGGAAACCCTGACCTCTGTATGTATGGAGGAATTCAAAAGCAAAGTAATCTAATATGCAGGATATACAATAGTCCTGACTCTGAGTTTTAGGAACAACACCTAAAATCTCCATTGTGCAGCTAGTGGAGCTGATGGATCTCACTAGAATGCTGTAACTGTCCCAAGGCGAAAGAGTCAGGATCATGTGTGTTATTATTATTATTATTATCACGATCATTATTAGATATTTTCTTTACTTACATTTCAAATGTTCCCCATTCCGGATTCCCATACAAAATCCCCTTATCCCATCCCCCCTCCCCCTGCCCTGGCATTTCCCTACACTTGGGCATTGAGCCTTCACCGTCTCTCATAACTGTAATGCGTCATCCTTTGCCCTGGTTGTCCATGTTCCCCTGTTTCAAACTCACAGGGTTAGGAGGAATTATTCAAAACACCAGTATTGTGCCCATGAGACATCGCTGGGGAATTCTATGGAATAAAACCCAATGAGACTACATTTTCCTCTCAGATTGTCAATTGGAAAATGGTATATGGCTTTGCTCTCAACAAAAATGAGCATCAGATGGCACATAGGCATGGCCTTTGGTAGTCATCCCCACCATGACATGGTATGTCTGGTATATGGGCAGGGGTATATTTTGTTGAGAGGGCAGGGCTAGCGAATCTGTCATCCTCACTGACTTCTCTGTGAGGTTTCTATATATCCCCTCCCCTCTGCCAGGACCCAGTGTACAGTTAAACCAATCGAACAATAACACTTCACCCTCTCAAACAAGACTTACACTAATCACAACCTTGAAGAATTCTCATTAACTTTTCCTCCTGATGTTCCTCATGAGGAGGTTGTGTTGGAAAAGACACAGTGGCCAATTTCTAAACTTAGCTTGGTGGAAGGAAGACTCCGTGAGCTCTTGAACCAAACCAATGGTCTTTACAGTGAGCACCCTGTGGTGTGTGGTGGACAGCGGTGGGAACCACATGCTCAGCCTCGGTGATGGTAATGCAAAGGAATCTTCAAGTGTATTCTTGTCTCCTGTCATCTTCTAATAAAGGTAAAATAGCTGTGATTTCTTCTCAGGGTTATGGGTGCACTAATAGTCTGAGGTTATGAGTGTTCCGGGTGCTACCTCACGCCCAGAGCACACCCCAAGGAGTTACCCCATCATCTAATGGTTGCTCTTCATGCTGAAGATCTTCCATCAACTAAGATCTACTGTGGCCACTTAGTTCAGTCCACCCCAGAGTCAGTCTTACATCTGTCCCTCCCCACGTTTCCCTTGTCAGCAGGAAGTAGCCAGAGTGGTCTTTGCCTCATGTCCCAACAGCAGATAGGGTGACCTCTGACACAAAACAATAAGGAAATACAGGCTTCAACCGGCCCCTGTGAAGTACACAGACAGGACAAGAGGTATAGGTAGATAACAACATGGCATTCTTCCAGCTTCTATCAGAACAAAGACTTGGTAAGGACTTCTCTTCACCATGGGCCCCCACTGCACAGGCCTGCATGAGCTCACCGAATAACCAGCCCACTCCTTTGTTTAGGATGGGGGTTGGTCCTGCTACTAAGTATAAAGACACTAAGTTCTGAACCCCAGGATCTGATTGTCCAAAAATGCATTCTCACAAACACTGACTGTGGCGGTTGGAGTATGCCTGGCCCAGGGAGTAGCACTAATTGGAGGTGTGGTTTTGTTGGAATAACTGAGGCCTTGTTGGAGGAAGTATGTCACTATGGGTGTGGGCTCCCTGGAAGCTAGTCTCCTAGCAGGCTTCATCCAGCCCCATGTGGATGTGACCATGCTCCCACTGAACCTCTGAACCTGTGAGCCAGTCCCAATTAAATGTCCTTTGTAAGAGTTGCCTTGGCCATGATGTCTGTTCAAAGTGGTTAAACCCAAACTAAGACAAAAGTTGGTACTGGAAGTAGGGTATTGCTGTGATGGGCCTGACCGTGCTTTAGAAGAATGTGGATTTGGGGACTTTGGATTTGGAAAGCTGTGGAAGGCTTTAAATGGGACTTAATGGGCTATCCTAGTAGGAATATAGAAGACTTTGTGACTGAGATTGATTTGAAATGTGCAGATCTGGCCCAGATGAAGAAGATTTTTTAAAAGATTTATTTATTTTATTTATATGAGTACACTGTGGCTGTCTTCAGACACACCAGAAGTTATTATGAGTTAACATTACAGATGGTTGTGAGCCACCATGTGGTTGCTGGGATTTGAACTCTGGACCTCTGGAAGGGCAGTCAGTGCCCTTAACCACTGAGCCACCTCTCCAGCCCCTGAGGAGAATTTCAATGTGTCCTAGAGACTGTTTTTATGTTATTTTGATGAAAACTGTGGATGTTTTTTGCCCTTGCCTGAAGAGTCTATCTGAGGCTAAAGTGAAGAGATTTCTATTAATTGCATTGACAAAGGAAAAGCCCAGCAGAGACTTTGTTCTCTGTTTAGTCTTGTAAAGAGCATTGTAACCAAGCATAACAGGCTGCAAAAGAAAAAAATATAAAATGTATGGTTCAAGTAATAAAGGTACACCAGGAAGTGAAATGGAGCTAAATCCTGTGCTCAAGGAGGTAAACAGATTAAGGGAGTGGTAACTTTGGGGCAAGATCCCACCCAGCTAAATTTAGTTCCTAGCATTGTGATACACACCTTTAATCCCAGGAGGCAGAGTCTAACGGATCTCTTGAGTTCAAGGCCAGCCTGGTATGGAGCAAGTTCCAAGTAAAAAAAAGCTTAAATCCAAATGAGATGGCACATGCCTTTAATCGCAGCAGTCAGAAGACAGAGCCATGCAAACCTCTGATTTCAAGGTCAATCTACAGAACAAGTTCCTGGACAACCAAGCTTAGGCAGTGAGGGAGCTGGAAAACAGAAGGCTAATGATAGAATAAGGGGGACAATGTTCCAGCCCCAGAAAACAGCAATGCTCAGCAGCTTCAGACAGCTATTCTGGCTCTAGAGTCACGAATAGAAGGGACAACTGGGACAACTGATGCTGGTCAGCTGGAGCTGAGAAATTGGCAGTGATTAAGAAGAGACCAGCATCACTGAGGTGAAATCTGGTGTTTTCTGAGAGCACTACAAGTCATGTTCCAGAGATAGCCAAGGTTGTACCTATGCTGAAGCTGTACTTGGTAATATGTAAGAATTACCCAGTTGGTACTGGTTTTGAAAGTATGAAGAGGCCATGGAAGGCCATTGGTGAAGGTACAGCCTCAATTGCAATTAATAGCTCAGGACTGAAGGGGTCATGCAAAGGTTGAGGCTTGGCACCATCAAGAAAGCATATGAGAGGCTATTGGTGAAGCCTAGCTGCAGCAGAAGACCCAAGGGTATTGGAGATGCCAGTTCCATGGGATGACCACCAGGAACAGCAGCAGCAGTGGAGTGGAGCCAGCCAGAGCCTAGAGTGCTACAGAGGGCAGAGCTGGAAAAGTGACACAAGCCCTTTGGAGGAGGCTCACATGTGTGGACCCCAAACACTGGAACAAGAAGCTGTGAAGTTAAAGTTGACTTAAAGACCCTAAGATGTTAAAGATGCCAGAGCCATGGGATACCTGCCAAGGAAAGCTGCTAACAGGGAGTGGAACCAGCCCAGGAGAAAAAAGTTTGTTGTAATCAACAAAGATGAAAAAGAAGTTAGAGATCTGAAAACTGCTTTGCTATCAGACATGAAGATGCAGAGTTTGAAGTTTGCCCAGCTGGTTGTCTGTCTTGCTTTGGGGATTTCAGTTAAATGATTGGATGGATCTCAGAAAAGACTTTAAACTATGGACTTTTAATATTGTTGAGACTTTTATAAACTATGGGGTCTTTTGAAGTTGGATTACATTTATTTTGCATTATGCTATGCTTAGGTGTGGCCCCATAGACTCATATGTTTGAACAAGCCTTTGGGGACCAAGGAATGGAATGTGGTGGGTTGAATATGCTTGAGCCAGGGAGTAGCACTATTTGGAAGCATGGCCTTGTTGGAGAAGGTGTGTCACTGTGGGCCTGGGCTTTAATACCCTCATCCTTGCTGCAAGGAAGCTAGTCTTCTCCTAGTGGCCTTCAGATAAAGATGTAGAACTCTCAGCTCCTCCAACCCTGTATCCTGCCATGCTCCTGCCTTGATGATAATGGACTGAACCTCTGAACCTGTAAGGCAGCCCCAATTAAATGTTCTATAAGAGTTGCCTTGATCATGGTGTCTGTTCACAGCAGTAAAACCCAAATTAAGACACTGGCCTTTGTTATGTAAACCTTGCTCCCCAATTTAAAGTTGATTGGTTAATAAAAGGCTAGAGCCTGTGATTGGACAATGGAGAGAGGAAGGAGGGACTTAAGAATCAGAAGAGACCAGGAAAGAAGGAAAAGATGGAGGGAGGAGGAGGCCACCATGAGGTCAGCTGCATCATGAGCACATGGCCAGAAGTGCACCCTTAGGACAGGCGGCAGATGAAGCAGAAGCAGCCTGGGCGAGACTCAGACAGAAAAGTGACAAGGGGTATATGACTTGGATATAGGTGAAAATAGCACAGAACCTGCCCAATATAGGCTACAGCTTATAAATAAAATACAAGGTTTCTGAGTCCTTTATACAGGCTAACTAAAATAAATAATTCCATTACATAGGCCAATCCAAACTGAGGGGAAGGAGAGTAGTTCTAGTCTACCAAAAACACGTGGGGCTCCCACCCTTCCAAAGAAAAATGAATTTTGATTTCTAAATCTCTCATTTGTGGCGAGTATTTCTTGTGGTATGTGTGATGGTTTGCATATGTTCGGCCAAGGAAGTGACAGTGTCAGAAGGTGTGGCCTTGTTGAAGGAAGTGTGTCACTGTGGAGATGGGCTTGGAGACACTCCTCATAGCTGTCTGAGGATGCTGAATCTGATCCTGGATTCCTTTGGATAAAGATGTAGAACTCTCAGCTTCTCCTGCACCAAGCCTGCCTGGACACTGCCATGTTCCTGTCTTGATGATACTACAAGCCAGCTCCAGTTAAATGTTTTCCTTTATAAAACTTGCATTGGTCATAGTGTCTGTTCACAGCAGCAAAACCCTAACTAAGACAGTATGTGAGGGTATTTTTGCTTTTAATAAAACTTATTTATTTCCTGTGTGTCTTAGTTAGGGTTTTATTGCTGTGAGCAGACACCATGACCAAGGCAAGTCTTATAAGGACAACATTTAATTGGGGCTCGCTTACAGGTTCAGAGGTTCAGTCCAGTATCATCAAGACAGGAATGTGGCAGTATCCAGACAGGCTTGGTGCAGGAGAAGCTGAGAGTTCTACATCTTTATCCAAAGGAAACCAGGAACAGACTGAGCAACTTAAGGCAGCTAGGAGGAGTATCTCCAAACCCACTCCAGAGTGACACACTTCCTCCAACAAGGCCACACCTTCTAATAGTGCCACTCCCTGAGCCAAGCATATGCAAACCATCACATTCCACTCCCTGGTCCCCATAGGCTTATTCAAACAAGTCTATGGGGGCCATACCTAAACACAGCATAATAAAAAGTACATTTAGTCCAACTTCCAAAGTCCCCATAGTCTGTAGCAGTATCAACAATATTAAAAGTCCAAAGTTTAAAGTCTCTTCTGAGATCTATTCAATCACTTAACTGTAATCCTTGAATTAAGTCAGGCAACCAGCTGGGCAAACTCCAAATTCTGTCATCTCCATGCCTGATGTCAAACCAGTCTTCAGATTTTCAACTCCTTTTTCATCTTTGTTGATGGCAACAAACTTCTTTCTCCTGGTCTGGTTCCACTCCCTGTTAGCAGCTTTCCTTGGTAGGTATCCCTCTGCTCTGGCATCTTTAACATCTTTGGGTCTCCAAGGCAGCTTCAATGTTACAGCTTCTCGTTTCAATGTCTGGGATCCACACATGATCTTCTGGGCTCCTCTAAGAGCTGGCTTCACTTCTCTAGCTCTGCCCTCTGTAGCACTTCAAGCTCAGGTTGATCCACTCTCCGGAACAGTTTTTTGTCCTCTCAGAAAACAATTCCCAGATTTCATCTCAGTGATGCTGGTCTCTTCTTAATCATCACTAATTTCTTAGCTCCAGCTAACTAGCATCAATTAGTCCCAGTGGTCTCCTTCTCTTGAATAGAAATCCAGAACCACATGACTGAAGCTGCCAAGTTCTGCTGCTTGCAGGAGCTGGAACATGCCCCCTTGTTCTATTACATTATCACTAGATTTCTCTTTTCTACCTAAGCTTGGCTGTCCTGGATCTTTCTCTGTAGATTGACCTTGAATTTAGAGATCTGAATGTCAATCTCCTGGGATTAAAGATTGTACCACTACATCTGGATTTCTTTGACTCCTGGAATTAAAGGTTTGTACAGGTTGCCTGCAGCTAATTTAGCTGGATGGAGTCTTGCCCCAAAGTCCTTAATTCAATTTAAATTCTTGAACAAAGGATTTAGCCCCATTTCACTTCCTGGTGTCCCTTTAATTCTTGAACCATATATTTTGTATCTTTCCTTTCTCAACTTGCTTCTTTTCAAATGCTCTTCACAAGAGTGAATTTAGTAACCACACAACAGAATTTATACCAGGATGTTTTGAGACTTCATTTTTCATAGCAATTAATCTAAATCTCTTCATCTTAAACTCAGGCAGACTCTTTGGACAAGGGCAGAAAGCAGCCATGTTCTTCACCAAAATACTACAAAAACAGTCTCTTGGCCATATACTGAAATTCTCCACTGAGACCGCTTGATCCAAGTCAGAACATTTCAAGTCACTCTCAGTAACAAAGTCTTCCATATTCTTACTAGGATAGCCCATTAAGCCCCATTTAAAGCCTTCCACAGCTTTCCAAATGCAAAGTTCCAAAATCCACATTCTTCCAAACAAAAGTATGGTCAGGCCTATTTCAGCAATACCCCAGTCCCTGATACCAACTTCTGTCTTAGTTAGGGTTTTATTGCTGTGAAGAGACATCATGACCAAGGCCAGTCTTATAAGGACAACATTTAATTGGGGCTGGCTTATAGTGGAGGTTCAGTTCAGTATCATCAAGGCAGCAACATAGCAGTGTCTAGGCAGGCTTGGTGCAGGAGAAGCTGAGAGTTCTACATCTTCATCTGAAGGAAACCAAAAACATACTAAGCATCCTCAGGCAGCTAGGAGGCATGTCTCCAAACCTACCCCAGAGTGACACACTTCCTCCAACAAGGCCACACCTTCTAATAGTGCCACTCCCTGGGCCAAGCATATGCAAACCATCATATTGTCATTGTAATTTATTTTCTTTTAATACTTTAATCAGCAGAGAAAGGAAACCCAGCTGTAGTGGTTTTAATGAGAATGGCCATCAATAGGCATGATATTCATAAATCTGAATGTTTTACCCCTAGTTATTGGAACTGTTTGGTAAGGATTAGGGGGTGTGACCTTGTTAGAGTAAGTATGTTACTGGAGGTGGACTTTGGGTTTCAAAAAGCCTGTGTTGGGGCTGGAGAGATGGCTCAGTGGTTAAGAGCACTGACTGCTCTTCCAGAGGACCAGAGTTCAATTCCCAGCAACCACATGGTGGCTCACAACTATCTGTAATGGTATCCAATGCCCTCTTCTTGTGTGTCTGAAAGAGAGTGACAGTGTACTCAAAATAAATAAATAAATCTTAAAAAGAAAGTCTATGTCTCTCTGACTCTCTCTGCCTGATATTTTCAGGTCAGATGTAATCTCTCAATTATTTATTCAGCCTGGCTGTCTGCTGCCATGGTGATCATGAACTAACTATCCTAGATTATCAGCAAGCTCACAATTAAATTCTCTCTCTCTTTTATAAGTTGCCTTGGTCATGGTGTCTTCTCAGAGCAACAGAATAGTAACAAAGACACCAGTGCAAGAGCTCTAGACAATAATGTATTATTTGAGTGTTTATTGTTAAATATCATTAAATAGTAGATATATTTTTTATATATAGTGCTATATTTTATCTCAATGTTTTATGGCTTTGAGCCAAGCACAGTGGTTTACTCCCATACTCAAGTGGCTAAGGCAGAAAAATTATCATGTAGCTAGGCAGGCTAGACTAAGTTACAAGCTAAGTTCCTAGCAAGCCTGGGCTACAAAGAATGAGGCATTGCCTCTACCCCCTCCAAAAAATTCCAGATATTTACATCTATGTTCAGGAGTTGGATTATCCTACACTTTCTGCTGCCCTCGTCCAGTTCCTGTTCTTGCGGTCCTTTTGTCCTTTATAGCATCTGACATTCCCGGGAGACACAATCTCACAGTCCTCTGGTTCTCAGTCTCTCCACGCCCTCTTCCATAATGTTCCTTGAGCCCTAGGTGCAGTGTTTTGCAGATCTATTCTTTGGGACTGGGCTTCACAACTCTGCCTTTTAATTGGCTGTGGCTGTCTGTAGGGGTCTCCATCTGTTGCAGAGAGACGTATTCTTGCTGAGGATGAGAACTGTACTTATCGGCCTGCACCCTGGAGGAGACGATGGAGGATTTTTGGTTTTTATCTCAGGGTCAGTTAAGGGTCTGGCCCACTGCGACTGGGAGGACCCTGACCCCTCTCAACCCCCTTTACTAGTTTCATCCACTGGAGGATATGTCAAAGGCCCTGACTGACTGGGGCTTCCCTTAGAAGCACAGAAGAAAATTCTCTGTGTTTTCTGTGTTGAACTCTCTCATTTTAGATTCTATCCAAACAAAAGAGCAGGTGACTCACAGGGCCATAGGACACAGAGATGTTCACAGTCTTTATCTTGGAAGACAAAGGGCAATGTCCCTTTTAATTCCTATCTACGTTAGGAGAGTCTTTTAAACGTAGTTATTGAATAGCCAGGTTAGTTAGGCAGTGTAGTACTTTTTTTTTAATGTGTGTGTGTGTGTGTGTGTGTTTTATTTATTTATTTTCTGTATATGAGTACACTTGTAGCTGTCCTTAGACACACCAGAACAGAGCATCAGATCCCATCACAGAGGGTTGTTTGAGCCACCTTGTGGTTGCTGGGAATTGAACTCAGAACCTCTGGAAGAGCAGTCAGTGCTCTTAACCACTGAGCCATCTCTCCAACCCCAGTGTAGTACTTTTAACCACTCTGAAATATTTAGATAAAGCTTAGGGGAACTTTTAAATACATCTTGATTAGCATACTCAAGTCTCATCTTCTATATATCAAAAAACAAAAAATCTTCTTGTGTTTCACGAGGTGCAAGAATGTTCCACCACAGCCATGTTTTTGTTTTAAAGGAGCGCCTGTCGCAGAGGGAGAGAGGCAAACGTGAAGGTTTACAACCAAGAAAGTCCTTTGAAAACTGTGACGGGGGTTAATGATTGAGGACGCTTAGGCAGAGTTCTCTTCATGGATAAACTTTCTGTTAGCCATTCTCACTAAAGGCAGCCCAACCAGCCTGACCACACATACATACCTTCAACCCCAGCACTTGGGAGGCAAAGGCAGGGAAATCTTAGAGTTTGAGGTTAGACTGGTCTACATAGTGAGTTCTAGGCCAGCCTAGACATAAAGAGACCCTATCTATTTAGTAAAGAATTGGCTGTTCTTAAACGTACCATGTTTTTACTTTAGACTTCTGTTAGTCTCTTTCATTCTTGTTACAGAGTCAGGTGGCCTAACCCAGGATTGAGCAGTTTGGTGGACACTTTGAAATACTTGGGTCTGAAGTGAGAGGTGTCAGTGAGCTTAAACAGCAAATGACAATTTCAGGTATAATATCTGCCCAGGAGGCATTTTCTCCCCCCCCCCCCCCCATAGCTTAAAATCGTAAAGGACAACCTTTCTCTAAAGGACAAGAGAAGACAGAGGAAAACTCCCGGACCATGGGCTGGGCTTGCCGTTGAGTTGTGTTGTGGTAAATAAATATTACTGGAAGTTTCTACCGTCCTTTAGATCGTTTCAAACAGAAGATACAAAACCTTTGTATTTATAATAAGCCTTAAAGCCCTAGAGCAGGGCAGATATGAAACCTCTGTGATAGTTCATCTACTTCCCAGACCTTACCCAGATATCACTTGCCATGTTCTCCCTGGGCCACTCCTGCTCCTACTGGCTGGCCCTTGCGGTCAGTTCTCTTAATCCACCCACCCCATGCCTCAGACCCCAAGCCCAGCAACCAGAGCCCCGCCTATCTCTTTTCTGGCCACTGACAGGCTGTGGGCATCTTTATTAACCAATCACGGATAAGTGGATAACTTGGGGGGAGGGGAGGCAAGGTTTACACAACAAAAACTGTTCTACAGGAGGATCTGCTCATCTTGGAGCAACCAGGTCTTGAGATCCTGTAATGGACCCAGAACAATGCAAGTGTAAACAACAGCATCAACAAAACCCAGAACAGAAGAGTCTAAATGGAGACTCATTTTATTCGGGTCAGAGCGAAGGCGGGATTGGAGAGGTCCCTCAGAGAGAGCAGGCACTAAGACCGGGTGAAGCTAGCCCCTCCTTTCTCCCACCTAAGTAGGTGGCACGTGGCTGGGGAAACTGAGTTTCTTTTAGAACCCAGTAGAACATTCCGTGAAATAGCTGCCTCAAATATCAGAAACTCAACCACAAGGGTGTTGTGATCAATCATGGAGGTCTGATTGTCATCACATCCTTAGTCTGACACAGGAAATGGGCATCAGTCTTATTACATGGCAAGAGACTCCCAGAAAACAGCCATCAATAGAACATGACAGCTGAGGGGAGAAATTCTTGGATGGGCATGATTGAGTGGTGCTTGTTTGGAGGGAATGTTTAGTTAATGCTTTTTACAAATTCAACCATGAAGTTGGAGATATGGATTAGACTGCTCTTACAGAGGAAACCAAGTTCAATACCCAGCACCCACATCAGGTTCAACCACCTGGAACACCAACTCACAAGCACTTACCCATTCACATGTATTTACAATGAGTTAAGTTAAATTAAATCATATATATATATACCCAGCCTGGCTTGGTGGTACAAGCCTTTAATCCCAGCACTCAGGAGGCAGAGACAGGAGGCTTTCAGTGAGTTCGAGACCGGCTGGTCTATATAACAAATTCAGGGACATCCAGGGCTATGTAGAAAAACTTTGTCTCAGAAAACAACAGCAGACATAACCAGGCAGGAGGTCCTGAGGGCCCTCACATGGCAGCTGGGGAAATGGACTCAGTGATTAGGTGTTGAGAAGCTGGCACTTCCTTTGAACTAGAGGAGTCTGGCTGGAGGAGTCCGGGTGGAGGGTGGAGGAGCTCTCTAGAAGCAGGTCCAGATCATGTGGGGGCAATGGCCGCTCCAGCAGTAGGGAAGACCTGACATGGAGGCATTCCTAGAGGAGGTGAGTAGCAGTCATGAGCCATGTGCCAGAGCTGGAGGAGTCAGAGAAAAAGAGCCCGACTCTCCTGCTCTGAGTGTGCTAGGAAGAGCCCGACTCTCCTGCTCTGAGTGTGCTAGGAAGCAGTACTACTAGGAAGGAAACACCCACACACCCCACTTCCACACCCCAGCCCCCCACACCCCTATGTGAGATGCCCTTGCCCTCTGCCTGCTTTTCGGGAGTAGTCTTCACTGGCTGGTTTTAGAAAGTATGGAGTCGGTAGAGAACAGAGTGTTTGTGGTACAAATGAACATGAGGAGGGGGTGGTGCCAAGTGTTAGAAGAGGGAAAACAGGGGGACAGGAAGTGGTTACTCTGTCTTTTCCCCAGGACTGAGGTCTGACTTCACAGTTTTATTCCGTTGGCTGGTCTTAGAGTACTCGGTGCAGAAATGGAGAAAGGGGGATGTAACTATCGAATTCCCAAAGTGCAACCGAGGGTCTCTGTGTAAACAAAGGTTTTTACCAGGTGCTGAGGGTTGAAACACGTGCATACGGCATAAAAATCTTCCAAGGAGGGGAAGATAAAAAACATTTTAATTCCTTATTGTAAACACAAGATTTTACAGTATTTGATTAGAAAATGCTCACATTTAATAGTTCATACAAATCTCTCATTATTTTAAACATTCTTTTCTTCAAACTCACAATTGTCTCTTAACAGGACTTCATGCTACTTTACCATGATGCCTGAAGAGGCAGCCCTGGGTCATTTAAAGATCGGAGCTTCCCCAGATACTCTGGACATCTTCTTTGTGTTCACAGATCAGCACTAGCAAAACCAGGAATGCTAGGCACTCAGCTTTGTCTCTTCAAGGGAAGAGGTGTGTACCTGTTTTCCACCCAGAAATCCGGAGGTGGATGTACTTACTAGCCTGGTGACCTGTGCTTTCTGTAGGGCCAGGCCACACCTAAATTCCTGAGACCATTATGTTTATCCCACATTCGTGGCCTCTCCCTCCCGAGACCTATATCTTGAGCATTGTTTCTCAGTCATAGAACCCATTATTAGGGGAGATGTCACATGTACTTTATAGCCTGGTGATGCCTAGGCTGTATGACTGAGAGCTTGCCAGATCCTTATGCCCTGAAGCTGTAGAATCATCTTCATGGTAGAGATCACGTGCACTTGATGAAAGAGTTTTAATGTAGTTCTCCTTTAAACCTTTGTGGACATTGCTTAGGATAATCGTTTCCGGGAAACTTTTTACCCCCTAAATTGTGCTGTGCTTTAACACATCTAAAATAAACTGCCCAAGTCAGATTCTAGAATTTTAGATCAGCACCAGCTAAGTTATGTTGAACCAGATTTCCTTCTTCCCTTGTGTGGATCATTACTCTGCCAACCCCAGTGTTTGCAGTGACACACACATACACACACACACACACACACACACACACACACACATACATACACACACACATACACACACATACATGCACACACACACACACTGATGTAAAAAACAAAGTTTTTAGGGGCTCTGGAGACTTTTCCAAAACACCCCATTCTTAGAATGTGAGACCCTAAAGACACAAAAATGGTTAAAGTCAGACTCAGAGATTTTCCAGTCATCCCAAGGCTATGAGATCCTGCCTGTGCCTGACAAATAAAAACAATGGCCCAGAGTAATTCTCAGAAAAAAACAAAACAAAAAACAAAACAAACAAACAAAAAAACAAAGAAACACAGAATATACTGACTGATAGCCACCTGGCCCTCTAGAAAGTCCTAGATAGGGTCTGACACATGTCATAGTTAACTCATGCTCTAATCACCCAATTCTGAGAAACAAAACAAGGACAAAACCCCTCAAAGTTTTGAAAAATATAAACAAGGTTCTGAAAATGTAAAAATAAAGTTTTAGTGGACAGGTCAAGCTATACTGACCAAGCTGAAATAAAACAAAACAAAAATGGCTGCTTTAGGAACAACTCCCCTACCCCTCCCTGTACTGAATTTCAAGGACAATGCAAACTGTCAACAACCTATTGCTAAAGTTTCTACCCCCTTCCCTCCCCACTTCCTCTCCTCCTTCTGAAAATTATATTGTTGACCAATGGTAAAATAGTAGCTCACCCCCCCCCCACACACAAAAAGGTATAAAGATGTATGCTTTTTGAGTTCAGGGTTGACTCTCCCTACGAGGATGAGCAACCCCATGTACATGGAATAAAAACCTCTTGTTATTACAGCGGTCTATTGTCTACTTGGGTTCTATGGGTCTTGATCCTGAGCTAAGACTCCTTGGGGTCTTACAACAACACACACCTGGAAATCTATTCCTTGGGTTCCACTTGGGATTTCTTCTTTTCAAAACCCAGCTCAGGTCAGATGCAAATTCATATAATCCCCCAAGCTTAGCCATTTCAAAGTGCCAGCCTCCTTTGAAACCTGGCTAGGGGTTGGAAGCACATGCTGGAAAACACTTTTAAGTCCATTTTAGAAACTAGTAAACATCATAAGTCAATGAGGCAAAGTTAAAACAAAACATAAATATAAACAAACACCAGGATTCCTGGCAGTGGTAACATACTTAATCCCAGCACTTAGGAAGCAGAGGTAAGCAGATATCTGTGAATTTGAGGCCAGCCGGGTCTGCAGAAGCTGCTCCAGGTCAGCCAGAGATACACAGAGAAACCCTGGCTCAAACACACACACACACACACACACACACACACACACACACACACACTGAAAGTCTGGTGTTAGCATCTCCTTAGTATAATATAGAAGGGGATACCTGTCAGGGTTTGGTGGCACCAGGGAGTTTATGGGTGTTAATTTTGGCCTATGCTACGTGCTTATATTATCTAAAATGGTAAAGTCACATTTGCCATCTTTACTTCATTAGCCAAGATGGGCCAAGTCCTGTAGTTGCCTCCATCTTAATGAGGTCATCAGGTTACTTTCTGTTCATGAGGTCAGCTTTACAGTAAAGTGAACCCAGATCTGCATATAACACAGACTAAATATGAACAATTCTACCTGTTTCTTTTAAAAAGGCACCTTAGTTAGGTTGGTGCTGATATAGGAGATGGTTCTTAGAAACAGAAGGAGGGATTCATGGTCTCAACCCAAGCAAGTGCATTCATATGTCTACACCCACAATTTCAACTGTGAACTCCAGGAGTTGTCTTCTGGATCCTATTTTAACCTCTCCTTAGTCCCTAGGCATAAGATTTGCTTAAAGAAATTGATGAAAAAAACAGACACTGTTCCCAGTACCCATAAAGGGAGCTCTTACCTTAGAGCACATGGAGAAATTGAGAAAGTTAACCCTTTTTATCCTACTTGGGCACAGATGGTCTGAAGTCAGATGGATCTGTGACTTTCCAAGTTGGATAGGATTTAAGACCTCTAGACACCAGCTTTTAAAACTAGTTAACACTAGTTTTAAGCCTTAGTAGTGCTGTGTGGTACTTTTCCCTGGTTAGAAAATTATCTGCCAGATGACATCATCAAAGGCAGCACGAGGCCCAAAGTCTCCCAGCTTCTAAGGGAAATGGGTGAAAGGGGAAAGAAGGGAGAACCCCATGCCCAGAGAGGGAGAAAGGAATAGGTAAATTCAGGCAAGCCTAGTAGTGCACCCCTATAAATTCTAACACTCAGGAGACAGAGACAGGTGGATCTCTGAGTTCAAGGCCAGCCTGGTCTTCAGAGTGAGTTCCAGGACAACCAGGACTACACAGAGAAACCCTGTCTAGAAAGACCAACCAACAAACAGACAACAAACAAATCATGAAAATGTAGAAACTTTTGAGACATCGAGAGGAGTTGGCTTTCCTATGGGGTGGAGGGGGAATGTTTCCTTGTTCTGATTTATCTTTTTCCTTTTCTTTTTGTTTAGAGCTTTATGTTTACAGAGGTTATTTTTCCATTCTTGTTCATTTTGTGCTCAACTCCCTTTTATGGAGGATTCTTGCACTTGTCAAGACACATCTCCACTCCTCCCCCCATGACTTGACAATCAACAGAATACTTTGCTGCTCCCCAAAGCTATTACCTGGGGTTTGTGCACAGAATACTCCTGGTCACTGAAGTAATTTCCTTAGATAAACCCTCTCTCCATTGTCCAGAGACTCATAAACACTGCTTGGGAGCTTTGGCCTGGAAAATGCCAGAGGCCCAGCACCCAAGGTTATCCAAGGGAAAAAAGAGAGTTAGTAGGATATATTTTCCTGGGAGAGTCTGAGACCCTCCTTCTTGTGAGCTAAGATCCTAGACAAGCCTCCTAAATTGTTGAAAATACTTGCAGGGTCACAAAGAGAGCTTACCACTCCAGTCGAAGTGTCTGGACAGAGCAATAGTGTTGACAAGAGAGCATCATCAGATTGGAGACAGGAAGTGCACTTGGTTTTTATTCAAACTTAGATGATAACTGTCTTGACCCCATTGGCTGGAGTCTGACCACAGTCTTATCTGATTGGTGAGTCTTAAAAGAGCCACAGGAAGTGAAGCAAAGGGAAAGAAAGGGTCATTGCTCCAGACCATTAGGTTCCATTAGCAGCCGGGATTTGTGTAAACAAAGGTTTTCCTGGGTGCAGGGATTAAATCATCTGCTTAAAAGTCTTTCAAGGTAGGGAGATAAAAAGATTTGAGATTTGAACTCCTTATTCTAAAGGCAAGTTTTATAGTATTTGATAGAGAAGGTGTGATGGTTTGCATAAGCTTGGCCCAGGGAGTGGCACTATTAGAAGGTGTAGCCTTGTTGGAAGAAGTGTGTCACTCTGGGGGTGGGCTTAGTCTGTTTAGTCTGTTCCTAGCTTCCTTTGGATGAAGGTGAAGAATTCTCAGCTCCTCTTGCACTGTGCCTGCCTGAACACTGCCATGCTCTTGCCTTGATGATAATGGACTGAACTACTGAACCTGTAAGCCCGCCCCAATTAAATGTTGTCATTTATAAGACTTGCCTTGATCGTGTTGTCTGTTCACAGCAATAAAACCCTGACTAAGACAGAAGGCTCATGTACTAATTCTTACACAAGAGTCAGGAGGCTCAGGTTCTTACACAGAAGGATCTGAAAGATGCAGCAGGAGACACAGGCAACAGGGCTAAAGCAGAGCAAGAGTGAGACTTGAATGAGGGCAGCCTGTGAACCATAGTCTTTTTTGTGGAACTCAAGCATGCTGCCCCCAGTCAGTGGTAGCCATTGTTGAGCAGTGCTGTGGCCAGGATATATTATAGTAGAAAGTCTGTAGGTAGCTAGAAGATTGTTGTGGCCCATAGCTTTGAGGAGGGGAAGAAAGATTCTTCCTAATAGAAGATAAACCAAAGGTGTGTGTATTGGTGTGTGTGAGAGTGTGTGTAGGCATGTGTGTGTGTGTGTGTGTGTGTGTGAGAGAGAGAGAGAGAGAGAGAGAGAGAGTATATGTGTGTGTGTGTGTGTGTGTGGGTGTGTGTGAGTATGTATGTGTGTGGGGGGGAGAGAGAGAGAAAGAGTGTATGTGTGTGTGATTCACTAGATAAGACTACTCAGACATGGGTTTAAGCCAATAGAAAGTTTATTAGCTTGCCAGAGACCTCATTGGGTACTTGGATCCCATTGTAGTCCTGACTCTTTCTCAGGACTTCTAAGCATAAAAAATCATGTCCTGGGTTGACACACTTCAGTTAACAAGAACACTTAGCCAGAAGCAAAACCACAGAAGCCTGAATGCAAGGTTAGAACATTTTGAGACTTACCTAGACTATGAACTTTGATAAACCAGGCCTCTGTTTTAGTGTAGGGAGGTGCCATCTACACACTAAGGTTTACAACCTAAGTAGTATTCCATCATGGGGTCACTTGTGGTAAGTAAGGTCTGGGGCATTCAAGGTCTGAGTTAATTAGATCAATTAGCATAGCAACAACAGATTTCTTCCAAAGCCATACACGGTTTTCTTTATTTTATGAGAAACATAAGCTTCTCCAATTTTGTAGGGAAATCTGTCATTTTAATTTAGAAACTGAAACTTTTAATAATTCTAGGTCCTGATAAACCTATCTACTTAGTTTGGAAAACGTCAGAAGAGGCAAATATAGTCAAATCATTAGTACATGCTCACCAGGTGGTCTCAGAGGTCCAACAATATTGCTGTTGTCCAGATGAATTAACCCCTAAGCAAAACAACAGGCACTGAAATATGGGAAATGCCTAGGTTAAAGATTTCAGCTATGAAACAAGTTTAGCCCCTTATAGGTCCTCTAACATTAATTTGAGCTGACCTTGGTTACAATGAGTTTTGCCAGTTAATAGGCTGAAAGTCTATTTAGTTTGTTATGTATAATGTCTAAGCATAACCAGCAATCTTGGCTGCTTTTTGTCTGGGACCGATTAAATCTATCCCCAGGGTCACTTCCTGTGGCATATAGTCTGATTCCCCAGGTTTTTCTTGTTCCCAAAGGTCAGAATCTTTTTTTAAGGAAGCCTTAGCTTCATAAGCCCAATTTTTATAATGGAAACCCCCTTGTTTCTTCTGACTTTTAGGGAGCCTGGCCATAGGACAGGCATAGAATCGTAAACTTTGTATTCCTATTGCAAAAGATTAACCCTGTATCTTTTCTTTCTCCAGTACAACTAGACATTTTAAGTGGGCATCAATGGGCAAGGTGAAGATGAATATGGGTTGTTGGTCTGTATTCACACCAAACGTATGTCTCAGAGGGAGATAGAGGGGCAGGGAGTTGAAGGGTGTGGGGCCCTAGAAATTGAATTTCAGTGGGTCCATAATTCAGAGACAGTCCATTTGACAGCAGCATCTGTGGCTTCTGCTTTCTTGACCTGACTATGCTGGATCTATGGTATAATGTCAACTGCCTTACAGGTTACCTTGCAGGGTCCTCTTTAGGCTAGTTTTAGTGGCCCTTTGGCTAGTTGCATCTAGAGAAGCTGCCAGTGAGCTCAGAGGTCAGCTGGGTGAAGTGGAAACTTCTCGTTTGGAAAGTCAGTTCTCTCCAATGATGTTTTGTTGGGGCACACAGGTGAAAGGATGTCTTGCTAAAACAGACACAGGAAAGAATATTTTCCTGAAGCAGACACACGTGGAAGGATGCTTTGCTATAGCGTAAACGTGGAAGGGCATGTGATAAAGAAATATGAATATGACCCCACAGACAGTGGGAGCTGGAACATTGGTTTGGTTTGTTCCGCCTCCCTGTTCTTTGCTAAGACATACATGTATTGGTTTGCCTTACATAGCAGTTGTTGAGGTCAACGCATAGCAATGCCCACATTGAGAGAAACTCATCCAAGAACTGCTTCTGAAGTTCCTGCAGCTTCTTGCTGTTTTGGGGGCCTTCAGTTCTTCAGGATTGAACTTCAGCTGCTGGTTCATGCCTGGTGTCTGCCTGCAGAAAGAACTGGACTAAAGCTGCCTGTCTGCGTGCGGTGTCTGCCTGCCGAGAGGATGGTCTGTAGATGCTGGTTTGTATTTGGTGTTTGCTTTAGGACTGAACCGCGGACAAGACTGAGCTTGCCCCCAAAGAACTATTGCTAAACAGGTCCACTTCCCCCATCTCCTAATAACTTTTTTACTACTTCTGCTGAGTCATGTGGTAGAGGAGAGGTTGGATATTCATTAAAGTAGATTGAAAAAACTGTATGCCTACAACTGGTCTCTCAGATAGTCCAATGAAAACCTGTATGGAGAACAAGAGGACCTGTAGTGACTTAGAAAGGAATACTTGAGAGGATTCTGCCAACTGCAGGCCTGTGAGTCTGGAAAGCAGTCAGGGAGGTCTTTCAAGCATAATCTCTTACATGGTAAGCCTCCCCACCCCCACCCCGGCCTCATATGGGGTGCCATGGGTCTAAGCAAAGCAAAAGAAAGAAATCTATTTATCCTTTGGTAAACTCTAATAAGAGTTTTATAGAGTTTTTTTTTTTTTTTTTTTTAATGTTTTGTTACTTCCTTTTACCTGGCCAGAACTCTGAGCTCTATGTGCAGCATAACATTTTAAGTCTGCGTCTAAAGCTTTAGTTATTAATTGAAAGGTTTGGCTGTGAAAGTCAGCACCCTATTGCTAAGGAGAGGCTAAGTCAGAAGGAGCTTTTTAGTTACTATTTGAGTAGTTTCAATCCAGGTAGGAAACACTTTTACCCACCCAGAAAATGTATCCTTAAAAACTAGCAAGCACTTTCTTGTATCCTCCTTCAACAGGCCAGATCTCGGGGAAGTCAAATTTTCCCAGCTGTTGTGGGGGTGTTGGTCTCTCATTTGGACCCCATCCCAGATAAGCATCTCTGTTTTGGATTTGAGCACAAACCTCGCACTTGGCTGAGACATCTCAAGCTAGGCATATAGTCTAGCTATAACATATCTTGGTCTGAGCAACTTAGAAAGTTTTATGGGCCTCAGAAGAGCAGTGAAGGTCAGTTACTAACAGTCCTGACAGTTGTTTCTGAGAAAGTGACATTTCCCTGTGATAGTCTCCATCAACCCATGGGTTTGAACTATTCATGTCTTCTTCACCATGGACTCTCAGACAGTACCGTCATGGTACAGCATCAGATTTCAATAGGCTCCACTGGTCTTAGGGCTGTTTGTCAGGCAGCAGGGCCGCAGCCCGGAAGTGGACACCAGTTTGTAGTGGAGGACAAATAGCCTCTAGGCAGACCAAAGAACAATTTAATAACCTTTTCTCCCAGCAGTGAGAAGTCTTCTTTCTCTATTGATCATACTGTGGACATGCCAAGTAGTAAAACCATGCAGACTGACAGTCTGTGTATAGGGTGGTGAACTTTCCTTTTTCCTGTCTGCAAGCCTGTATCTCTGGGCTGAGGAGCCTGGCTTCGGTTAAAGTTACTGCAGCACACACACACTTGGTTTCATCTTCTCTTACCTGACAGTCATGGACATCTGTGGGTTGTCATCAGGCAAGAAGGTAGCAGGATCTCAAACTGGACTCAAGGATGGGCCAGGAGTTGGGCCTGGTACTGGGTCACACAGTCATTAGACAGCCAGCGTTCTGCTCAGAGGAGGTGTTGTGCTGTGAGTGTAAGGTCTTGACCCAGAGTTACCTTGCTTGTTTTCTTTCATTAAATTAGCAGTAGCCACCACAGCTCTTAGACAGGTGGGACCATCCTGTGGCTACAGGGTCCAACTGTTTCAAAAGGTGTGTCACTGGGTGTTTCCATAACCCCCAAATATGGGTTAAAACCCCTTTTGTCTTTTGTTTGGTCTCAGTACAGGTTAGGGGTTTAGTGCCTGCCCCCCCCCCTTGTTCTTGTGTCTATCTAGAGACCTTGTTATTTTCAAAACGTCTGGTATTCAGAAGCATTAATATCCGGCTGCACCTGCCCCTCAAACCTCAAACTCACAAGCTTACTTCTTAGTCTTTGGAGTTAGGGTCTCCTTTGCCTCCCCTCAGATGGAAGCCAAGATAGATAGCCCCTGACGTACAACACTGGACTTCCTTGGTGACATTCTGTAGCTTAAGGGCTGTAACTCCGGCAGCAATCCCTCAGTGGCCTTTTATAATCTATTTCCTAGGAAGCTTCTGACAGAAGAACAGGGGGTCTGTATATAGTGTCTATATCCTGGGGCAGCCTGGTCCAGGTATTTTGCCTACTGCAACTGAAAGACTCCCGAATTGGGGAAGCCCCTCACTCTAGTACTAGGAGCACGCAAACCCAAGAACTCACAGAGAGCCACTCTTGCTGCAATTAGGCAAGAGGTTTATTGAGAGGAAGGGGGAAGACCAGACTCTGGGGACAACACATATCTCACACAAGATAGAGGAGTCAACCCCAAACTCAATTAGGGCAACATATTTATAGGGAAAATTACATAAGCAGTTAGCAACAAGCACATAACAATTTCATTGGTTCATTCAAATTTGCACTCTCTGTCTGTTTTTGGACACGATTCAACTCTAGGGCACTCTGTTTTGAGGCACATGACCTTCATACTAGTTTTTCTCAGGACTGCAGAGCCAGACCTTATCGAGACCAGGTGGTCTGCAGTTTTTGTTCACAGCCTTGAGACATACTTGTCCTCAAGGCAGGGTTAGTGGGGCTAGCTTGAAATTTTAACTGTTTCACAACCTCCCACTGGGTTCGTCCATTTAAAGACAAAACAGGTTGACTCTCCTCTGCCTATGGGTCCAAGACAGTATACATCTGTTTCTCTGGGAAAAAAACCCCAAAAAAAAACAAAACAAACAAACAAAAACAAACAAAAAACAAGCAAACAAACAAAAACAAAAACAAAAACAAAAAAACCCAGACTCGTGAGAATTTGAGGTCCCAGGTTTCTTCACAGGCAGGAGAGGTAGATTCCAGGGTGGCTGTCAGGGTATCAGAATGCCTGTCACCTCAAGCTAAGCAATATAGATTACAATGTCCCCCTTTGTTTCCAGGGTCACTGGGTGTTGTTTAATCAGGATGGGGAAAGCTGAACTGGTTTGTTGAACAACTATAGGAGGCTGGGCCAGTCCTGGGTGGTTGGTTTCTTCTGACACAGGATGAAAAAACAACACTTAGCTGAGCATCTGTTAAGTCTGTCAGAGAGGGTGATGGTTACTTTTTCTTTATGCAAAAAGTCTTCTCAGTTCTCTGTGTTAAACACACTTTAAACTTCCTCCAGCTACTGGCATCCACTTGTATCTTTAAATTTTTTAGGAGGATGGGGAGATGGCTTAGTGGTTAGGAGCACTGACTGCTTTTCCTAGAGGTCCTGAATTCAATTCCTAGCAACCACAGGGTGGCTCACAACCATCTGCAATAGGATCGATGCCTCTTCTGATGATGAAGACAACTACAGTGTACCTGTATACATAAAATAAATAATAAATTAAGAAAAACTTACTATTAAACATTTTTAAATGTTTATAACTTTTTTTCTAATATCTGGGACTTACTGAGTGACAATGGAAATCTTTTTAGCAGCTGTCTTCAATCCTTTGAAAAGGATCTAGTAAAAATTGTTTCAAGCCCTTGGTCAATCAGTGTTGGACAGAAGGGAAAATTCATTTTGCCCAAGATGTGTTGTCTGGCAGTGATCCCCTTGTCCTGCCCGACCTGAGGGGGTGGGGCTTGTTTGTTGTTTTGTTTGTTTGTTTTATACTGGGGTTTTTTTTTCTTAATTTTTTTCAGAGAATGGTGGTTTGTACAGGTTTAAAAGGCAACATGAATCATAAAAGGAAAAGGGTAGAACTTTCTCTTTTCTTTCCATCTTAGCCAAGGAGAAGTTTTCCCCTTCCCTAGGTCTGCTTGGAGCAGGCATGGAGTGGAGCAGAGGAATGCTCACCTAGGGGTATTCTGCTTAGATAGCAGGGGGGCCTGAATGAGATTCCTTTTTCCTCTGCACCTCCACACAGGGACCAACCCTAACTGTGAGCAGCAGTCAAGCAACAAAACAAGCATGCACTCCTGTTCCCAGTGTGGGACAGGTGGAGGTTTATTGAGTTTCTCTGGGTGACCTGGCAGAGCTGAAAGGATTCAGGTTCTAACAGAATGAGGCCCAGGTTTTAGATGGGGGTGCAGTGAGTGTTTCTCACATCAGAGGTAGCCACTGGTCAATACAGAGAAACAGAACTGACAGAAACACAAAGAAAGACACACAGAGAGACAACAGGAATGGCCACTGTAGGTTGATATAAAGGCGATACATGATTGGACAGTAGAGAATGGACGGAAACAGAGTTTGGGTAAGGCGGGAGAGAAGGAGAAGAGGCAGAGGAGGATGGTTCAGATCCAGGTGAACTAGATTGGTTTTATCTTGTCAATGTGGGCAGTTTATATCTTTATTAATTTGCAGTGAAATTATTGTTTGGATATATTGTGGATTGAGAATTTAACATATAAATCTGTTTGATAAGTTATTGATTGTTGAGTCAAGATTTTACCAGGCTGTAGAGGACCGTGTGGGATTAGGTGCCCAGGTTTACACTAGAGCGGCTCCTGCAGAGTGAGACTGTGGGAGCAGTAGCAACAGAATCTTTTTAAATTTTTACCACAAGCCTCTACACATTCAGACACCTGAACAGACAGAAGGATCTAGTGACTCTCACATGGATTACAGACACTGGATCAGCAAACCCATCAAATCACCCTTACATGTCCAAACAGAAGACAGCTTAGCCAGATTTCCCCTGGAGTTGACAGACCGGGAAATTTTCTTTTTTAAAAATATTTATTTAGTGTATGTGAGTACACTGTTGCTGCCTTCAGACACACCAGAAGAGGGCATTAGATCCCATTACAGATGGTTGTGATCCACCATGTGGTTGCTGGGAATTGAACTCAGGACCTCTGGAAGAGCATTCAGTGCTCTTAACTGCGGAGCCATCTCTCCCGCCTTTAAAAAAATTATTTAGGGAAATTTTCTAATATGTTTCTTCTCAGACCCCTGTGAAGTAAGTGTTAGGCAGGGAATGATCAAAGGGAGCTCTAGGGACCTGGAATATCTCAGGTTACACATCCTTAGGAGTCCTCTGACAACCACACTCTTCCACACTCCAAGGGGCTCTGAGATCCCCAGTGTCTCAAGGTCTAGGATCTCCATGGGACCTCCAGAAATGTGGAGTGTTATCTAAAAAAGACTGCTCAGACATGGGTTTAAGCCAATAGTAAGTGTTTATTAGCCAGCAAGTGATTACACTGAGTGTTCATGATCCCAGTGTAGCAATGAGTCTTTCTCAGGATGAGCTTTTAAGCATAAAATCCACATTCTGGGTTGACATACTTCAGTTAACAAGAACAATTAGCCAGAGGCAGAACTACAGAAACTAAAAAGCAAGGTTAGTATATTTTGAGACTTTGATGGATTAGACCTTTGTTTTAGTTTTGGATGTAGATGCTATGTGTTGAGTTTCAGTCTGAATTGTTCTTCTATCATGGCCTCAGCTGTGCTAAGGTCTGATGTCCTGTTACACACAATGTGGGAGAGGATTTGAGGAGGAAGTTTGAAAGTTGCCCCCCTCTATCTTTGTGTTTCTTTTCCCTGAGGTTGGCCTTTGCTAAGAGTAAATAAAGATACTTTGTTAAGGCCTGGGAAACTGATGTCTCTCTAGCAAGCCATTTTGAAACGTTACTAATGTTACAAGGGAACTGTCTCACATGCTATAACTGCTTTTAACTAGGAAACTCTCAGGCCAGAGTTGATTGCATGTTCTGTTATGTTCTGTATTTTGGTGCTCTTAAAAACCAGTCAGCAAAGAGGTCAGTTAGAACTGCTTTGTATAGGTAGCCATATAAAGCTTGGACCTGAACCAAGTGCCTGGCGTCCTGCACCTGTGTGTGAAAAGCTGCCCTAGGATGGATTCCAACATATGAGAGACACCTGAACCAATATAAGCAGCCAAAAAAAAAAAAAAAAAAAAAAAAAAAAGACTTCTGTTTTGAGTAGGTGCAGTAGAAACTTCGTTTCCTTGGAAAGTTTAATTATGTCAAATGATATTTTGCTGGGGCAAAACAGGTGAAAGGATGCTTTCCTGAAGCAGAGGTAAAAGGATGTTTTGATATAGCAGACATGTGAAAGGACCCGTGATGAAGGAGTATAAATATGACCCTACAGTGGGAGATTAGCATTGAGTGTTGGTTCGTTTTGCTATTCTTCAATAACCACACACATATACTGGTTAGCCATACATAACCTTTGTTGAGCTCAACTTGTGGAAATGCCCAGATTGAGAGAAACTTGCCCAAGAACTGCTCCTGAGGTTCTTGTGGCTTCTTGCTGCTCTGGGGCCTCAGACTGGTTGGTGAGGCTTGAGGTTTCTTCAGGATTGGACTACAGCTGCTGGTTCATGCCTGGTGTCTGCCTACCTAGAGCACTGGACTAAAGCTGCCTGTTTGCATGTGGTGTCTGCCTACCTAGAGCACTGGTCTGCAGCTGCTAAGTCATATTTGGTGTTTGCTATGGGATTGAACTGCTGAGAAAGATTGAGCTCACCCCCAAAGAACTACTGCTGAATAGGTCCACTTTCCCCATGTCCTAATAACTTTTCTCTTCTACTACCTCTGCTGGGTGGTGGGCTAGAGGAGAGGTCGAACCCTTATTAAAAGTAGGTTGCAAAAAATGTATGCCTCCAAGAAGGGGTTGAGTAAAGTTTTAACTTCCTGGGCTGGAGAGATGGCTCAGTGGTTAAGAGCACTGACAGCTCTTCCAGAGGACCTGAGTTCAAATCCCAGCAACCACATGGTGGTTCACAGCCATCTGTAATGAGAGCTGATACCCTCTTCTGGTGTGTCTGAAGACAGCTACAGTGTACTCGTATATGATAAATAAGAAAAGTTATTTTTAAAGAAGTTTTAAGTCCCAAGACCTCCCTGGGAATGGACATCCTACTTGGCAGAAAGAGACAATATATGCAGGTGACTGACATCCTGGTTGGCCAGTTAAGACATGAATGTTAGGCAAAGCAAGTCCCTCACCACAGCTGAATACTCCAACCGGTGGGAGCAGGATAAATGTTCCTAAGGAAATCCCCTGTCCCTAAAATCCTGACAGCTGGGATAACCAATAACCAGCACAGATGTTTTGTGGGTTTCAGGCTTTAAAGCTCTGTAAGATTCTATCTGGGGGTCACAGTTCAGTTCCCAAGTCTGTGTCCCTGATCAATCAGTCTTAAGGGTATATCCAATAAAGAAGTCCTGTTTGACTGAGACCAGTATCTGGGTGGTTTGTGACTCTCAGAACCAACATAAGTAACGAACAAAAGAATGTCAGGTGATAAATATTTCTTGTGGCCAGTCATTATTCAGGGGTGGGGTGTGTCAGGAATCTAGGCTTCAGTTCTAGGATGCTAATTACTGTGGGTCTTGTCACTGTTCAACCAAAATGAAAGAACTTTTGTTTTGTTGCTCTGGGTAGCCCTGGCTGTCCTGTAACTATAGGCCAGGTTCGCTTTGAACTCAGGTATCTGCCTGCCTCTGCCTCCAAAGTTCTGGGCTTCAAAGGCATGTAAAAGAACTTTTCTAAAAGACAAAGCCATAGTTAACAATAATCCTGAACCAAAGCTGTAAATAATGTTGGTTGGAGAGATGGCTTAGGGGTTAAGAACACAGGATGTTCTTGCTAAGGACCAGGGTTTGAATCTCAGTACTCATGAGGTTTCTCACAAACACCTGACTCCAATACCCTCTCTGGCCTCCTCCTTGAGACAAGATTTTTATATTTCTCAGTCTTTTGGCTAAAATTATATGTAAAGACAAGGTCTTGTCTTGTGTAAGTCCAGAATGACCTTAAACTTGAGATCTTGCCTTTACTGATTGAGTTTTGGTGTTCTGGGCATGAGTCACCACACTCTGCTCCGATATTCACCCTTTCTCCCCCAGTCTTGCAAAGAACATCTACAATTAAACTTTCTGAGATTTTTCATACATTTTCATACACCTTTGATTCCCAGCACTCAGGAGGCAGAGGCAGACAGGTCTCTGAGTTCGAGGCCAGCCTGCACTACAGTGTGAGTTTCTGGCTCACATTGCGTCTCATTGTATCATCATGGCTTCTCATCTTAAATTTCTTAATTGGGGCAAGGAGAGCATGCCACAGCACCCTTGTGGAGGCCAGAGAATCTTACATGAGTTGCTTTCCTCTTATACTGTTGTTTGTCTGTTTGTTTTGACAGGGTCTCAGTATGAGGCCTAGCTGGCCTGAACACTATGTAGACTAAGATGACCTTGAACTCACTGAGATCTAGTTCCTTCTGTGTTCCAAGGGCTAGGATTAAAGGCATGTGCCACATGCCCAGCCCATTTTTTTTTTTTTTAATCTGAGGTTTTCTTAAGATTAGAGGTAAATTGTGTACATTCAACAAGAAGTACCACTGAAGGAATTCTATGTTCTTCTAGATGCTTCTTATTAATGGCAGATGACTTTGATTTACCCACCACCTTCATCAGTTACTAAGATGAAATTGAACAGGCTTCTTTTATAAGAGGTTAGTGTTTTTCCTTAGCCAATAATTATTTTTGCAAAGGAAAGTTCGTTTCTTTGCATGTGTGTGTGTGTGTGTATTGTGTGTATGTGTGTGTATGTGTGTGAATGTGTGTGAATGTGTGTGAATGTGTGTGTGTATGTGTGTGTGAATGTGTGTGTATGTGTGTGTGAATGTGTGTGTATGTGTGTGTGAATGTGTGTGTGTGTGAGTGTGTGTGTATGTGTGTGTATATGTGTGTGTGAACATGTGTGTGTATGTGTGTGTGAATGTGTGTGTGTATTGTGTGTGTATGTGTGTGTGTGTACGTGTGTAATGTATGTTCATTTAGGTTTCTTGCATTCTCATTTGTGTTCATGTGTATTCCTTGACTGTTCCCTACCTTTCGAGGGGAAGGGGAGTAGCTCCAGGTGGCCTGAAACTTGTTATGTCAGCCTGAACTCACAAAGATCAGCCTGCTCTCCCTCTTCCTTTGGAATGCTGGAATTAATGGTGTGAGCCTGACCACCTTAGTTTTTGAAGCAGGGCCTCTGTGTGTGTGTGTGTGTGTGTGTTTCTCTTCTCTCTCTCTCTCTCTCTCTCTCTCCCTACCCCATGCTGTCTCTTTTGTCTTCCCCCCTCACCCCCTCCACCAGTTTATCAATTCAGCTATGCCACCAGGCCAGCAAGCTCAGAAATCTACTTGTCAGCGTACCCCAGTGGTGGGCTTACAGATGCATTCTTCCCTGTTCTGCTTTCTCAAGGTGCTGGGGTTCAGAACTCAGGCCCTCATGTTTGTGCAGCTGCAGTTAAGTACTGACTGAGCCATCTTCCCTGTGCCACAGAGTAAGGCAGTGGAAACCATGTAGGTATGATGTTCTTCGTAAACTTGTGACTTTGTTCCTCCCTATTGTCAGTATGAACTCAGAATTAACAAGAATGGATCACCACATCTGGGGTTTTGTTGTTTTGTTTTTTGATATCAGGGTTTCTCTGTATAGCTCTGGCTTTCCTGGAACTCACTTTGCATATCAGACTGGCCTTGAATTCACAAAGATCCCCCTACCTCTACCTCCCAAGTGCTCGGATTAAAAGCACGCAAAATCAATACCATCCAGCATCATACCCAGTTTTATGTGGTGCTGGGAATCAAACCAGGGCCTCATGTTTCCTAGGCAAGCACTCTATCATCTGAGCTACACCTCCAGCCCCAAGTCCAATTATTTTAAGGCTTAGATTGCCCCAGATTTTGCCAGTTGGCTTATATGTCCCTTTGAGATGATCTTATCAGTCTTGAGAAATCCTTAGCTTTCTTGCATAAGATATTTCTGGTACAGCTAGTACTTTGCCGTCAGGCATAAAATAATCTATTTCTCCAAGAAACTGCTTTGTTTACTTTTTTTTTCTTTTGATACAGGGTCTCTGTAACCATGGCCATCCTGGAACTAGCTCTATAGAGCAAGCTGAACTGAACTTAGAGATCCACCTGTGATTGTTATATAGGTAAGGGCAGGCACAAGATAAGGCAGGGCCTGTGATACTCATATTCTTCCTAACATGGGCTCCATGGGAATTGTGGGTTAAAACCCTGCTTTGATAGGGTATTAATAGAAGTGTGATTAAATTGCTTTTATAGTTAGAAGGAGAGAGTACAGATTTTGCCCCAGTCATGTGGGAAATTCTGCCTGCAATTCACAACTAGTACAGGGAAAATAGACGTCTGTGGCACCAGGCAGAGAGCATTACAGATGGATATTATAGAAGTGGTTGGTGAGTGGAGGTCTGACGCTCCAAGCAGAAAACATAATACGTAAGAGCTGCCTACTTCCTGTAGGCAGGTATTAGTGAAAGTTTACTTTAAAGATGGTATATTAAAGTCTGCAGGATACCTCATATTCTTCCTAACGTGGGCTCCGTGGGAATTTTGGATTGATCTCCTGGCATGACAGATTAGAGAGGCCCTAGAATAGGCTCATACGGTGTTTTAGTTTGTTTCATTTGTTTTGGATTGTTTTAATTTTCAAAAAAGTTGTGATTTTGAGTTTTGTGGCTATATTATTTCTCTGAGAGAGAATGCAAGATACAAGCTTTTCTGGTTGCCAACTAAAGGACATGCTACTTTGGGAGAAAGGTTTTGTCTTTGTGTTTTTAAAAAGGGTGATCATACTCTGGACACCTTCCAGAATTATATGGATCAGATTTGATAGCGGGAGACCTCCTGAAGAACTAGATTCAAGAAAATCAAACAAAAAACAACAAAAAAGAACAAAATTTCATCCTAACCAGTCTGTACACCCTACACAGACTGATACAATCCATACAGATATCTCGATGATACTAAAATTTTGTTTTGAGATGTATCTATTACAGAATGTACAGTTGCAGTGAGTGTCACCATCAGACATGCTGAACTGGCCATCAGACAGACATGCTGAACTGGGCTGCTTGAACTCCTAATCTCAGGGACTTTCAGCCCGGATCAAAACAGACATCAGAGACTACAACAATTGTTGGTGTGGCCTTCTTAAGGCCTGGTCAGCTCCCTCATTTTCCCTCCCCACTCCTCAAAGATATCTCAACTGCCATGTACAGCTTGAAGAAATTATTGAAAAGTCATAGCCCCAATTCCCTGAACTTTGGGAAGGCTAGAGGTGGTCATTCTAAGGTTGTCTTTCTGGGGAATTTAAAAGTGGTCATAATTTAACAGGGAGAAATTAGCTAAAATTGTACAGCCATAACTTTATCTGATAGAAATCCTTATATTTGTTACTAAGCTAAAGTTATAATCTTGTACATTGGTACAGAATTTATTTCACAAAAGTTTAAGGTTTTCATTGGTATGAGTTTCTTTTTTTTTTTTTTTTTTTTTTTTTTAAATATTTATTATATGTGAGTACACTGTAGCTATCTTCAGACACACCAGAAGAGGGCATCAGATCTCCTTACAGATGGTTATGAGCCACCATGTGGTTGCTGGGAATTGAACTCCAGACCTCTGGAAGAGCAGTCAGTGCTCTTAACCACTGAGCCATCTCTCCAGCCCTGGTATGAGTTTCTTATTGATATAAAATTGAGATTGATATTGTCATTCTCATATAGACATTGTGCCTATACAACACATTTAAGAATACAAGGCTTAGACCCAGTCCTATAACTACCATTATAAACTGATCTGATGATTAAGCATAGGAGTTAAGGGCCATATAGCAAATTCATGACTCTGAGTTTACTGTTAGGGTGTTTTCAAGATAATTTATTAAGATTAGTTAAGGGACGACAGTCCAAATTACTTTACGTTGATAGATGGTTTTCAAAAACATCAGAAATCCACAAAATGTGACATTTAATGTTAGTGTATCATCTGCTTCTAATAGAGCCCCTTTTGCAATTCAAAGAAGAAACTGAGTGTCTCTACCTTCAGGTGAGGTAATACACTGTGGCTAAGTAGCCACTGGACAGAAATAGCCTATTTCACCAACAGACCTGTACTGTTCTTAAGGGGACACAATTTACAGGATGGGACAGCTTAGTTCTGCCAAGACAGAATAAACTAGTCCTTAATAATTCCTGTTTAACTAATGTCTGTCAGATTCCTGGGCTGGAAGGCTGAAGACTGATGCTCTTACGTGTTGCTAGCAGGGGACTACTGTGCAGATAAGGAGTTGTATCTACAATGTGTCTCAGTTCTGGAGCCATGTTAGGTTTTATATACTTTCAGATAGTATTGGTCATTCTCTGATTTCTTACAGGGTCGAAGACTAATTATAGTCTCATGGCCTACCCAAGCTATTTAACATTGAAAAAAAAACATAATTTAATTAGATAGTTATCAGACAGTTTACAAGCTAGCCAAGATATAACATATAGATTTTAAGCCTTTCTTAAGCTATGATAACAGAATATTCTATTTAATTGACAAAAATGATGAACTGGATGTTAGGTGCTCAGCTTTCATTTGGGAGAGTTTTTTTTTTTTTTTTTTTTTTTTTTAATAAGACAGAAAGGATGAGCTGTGGTTGTTATGCAGGTGAGGGCACAGTGAAAAAGATAGGTGTGGGCAGGGTTTTGGAGAGGTAGAGAGATAGGAAAAGAGAAGAAGCCAAGATGGAGGAGGAAGATGATCCACCTCCATGTGGTTTTAAACAGCCACAGGTAGCTATGAATATCTTATAAGGGATGGATTATTATAGGACAATTTGTCTTATCTAGGTGAGCAGTTTATACCAACATCAATTGGCTCTGAGATTATTGTGTGGATGTTTTGTGGAGTAGGAATTTATTGATATAATCTGATTGATAACTTACAATCCTCAAGCATTGTGATTTTACCAGGTTGCTGGGAATGTAGCCAGAGTTCAGGGTAGTGAGCCAGCCGGGTGAGCGGCCTCTGCTGGGACCAGAGACTAGCTGGTGGCAGACTGGTATGGAAACTGGGAACTTAGCAAGTCCGGTGGAGACATTCTGCTTCTCTTTATTAATACTTACTGCTACATACACCTGCTTCTGCCTCCTAAGTGCTGAGATTAAAAGTGTGCACCAACATGTCCAGCTTTGGGGGTTTTGTTGTTGTTGTTGGCTTGTTTGTTTTTTGGTTACCAATGGTATTAAGAGACTAAAAATCTAGAACATAAAGTGCTTATTGTTATTGGAGTGCCACTGTTCCAAGGTGCTCTGAACAGTTACTTTTACTGTTTATTCATTTCTATGTGTATATAGCACATACCAACATCCCCTGTTCCAATTCATTGCCATCACACCTGCATTTATTTATTTATTTATTTACTTACTTATTTATTAATAGAGTCTCACGTAGCCCACACTGGCCTCAAACTCATCTTATAGCTGATGGTTATGTCAAAATGTATGCATTATTATTATTATTATTTGTATAGGAGTGTTCTGCCTACATGTGCATATCTGATCTGGAAGAGGCCAGAAGAGAGCATCAGATCACGTGGGAATAGACTTACAGATGGCTCTTGGTTCAAGGCCAGCCTGGTCTACAAAGAGAGCTCCAGGACAAACAGGGCTGTTACACAGAGGAAAACCTGTCTTAAACCTCACCTTCCCCCCAAAAGAAAAAAGGGAGGCAGCAATCGTTGGTTACATGACACCCCCTAACCCCCACCCCAGTCAACTCTGCCCTATCCTCCGGCATCCCCACCTGGCTAAAGTTGATTTCTATTTACTTGCTGTTTACAAGAAAGGCTGACTCCCTCCAAAATCACTGTGATCCAGAGGGAGAAACTCATACTGTGACTGGTAATAAAATCTTTAGAGTCCCTAAGTCTTATGGGCCTAACCAGCTCTCCTTGGTTAATGGTAATCAGTCATGTTACATGCAGGGCTTCACCTAGGCCTTACAACTAAGGACCCTCCTGCATTGTCCCAGAATCCCATGCCAGGTTCAACTACTGGCATCTCACAGTTAGTCAATTTATTTTCAGATATATTAATCTATATTTGCCTGGAAGATTAAACAAAAACCCATAGGACTCAAAACTTAGAAGAAACTGAGGACTAGCCAGGTATGGTGTGTGCCTTTAATCCAGCACTCAGGAGGCAGGGGCAGCCAGATCTCTGAGTTTGAGGCCAGACTGGTCTACAGAGTGAGTTCCAGGATAGTGAGAGCTACACAGTGAGACCCTGCCTCAAAAACAACAACAAAGAAACCAAGGACCTAGGAACCAGGAGGTTAAAGTTAAAGTGAGATCCAGGTTACATCATCATTGCCCACATCCTCCTTCAGATGGTACCCTGGTAATCTACCTCCATCTATCTGAGTCCCTTTGACCATCCTCCAAGGCATGAAAGTTTGCAAGATGGGCCTTGCCTTCATAATGGGCATTGCCTCTCTTTAAGATTCAAAGTACAGTACGAAAGGGAGTGGGCAGAGATGTCAGGGTTCACGCTGAGGTCCGCTAAGGGAAAACTTCCTGGGACAGAACGGGGACTGAGACTGCTCAGTGGTTAAGAGTGCTTGCTCCTCTTACAAGGCTGAGTTCATCCTCATGGACCGTCTGGAACTCCAGTTCCAGGGGATCTGACGCCCCCTTCTGACCTTGGTGGGCACTGATTATGTGTTCCGTACACTCATACACATAAAATAAAGCTTACAGAGCAGAACCTGGTCTCAAGGAGAGACATACCATTTTAATTTGTCCTGTTTACAAGGCCATATACTATTGTCCCCCCCCTTAACGGTTAATCTGACTGGTCCTGTCACCTGACCAGGAAACACCTCATAAGATTTATCTGAGGACAAGTTGAGAATCATCCCCTCAATGAGATAATACATACACCTTACAGATTTTCAATAACCCTCCCTGTTCTGAATTCTAACTCAAAAACATAACTTTTCCCTTTTTCCTTCTTTCCTGGATATCAGCCAAAATCCTAAGCACACTTGCCCTGTTACTTTGGACATTCCTTTTCTGAAGTCCACTCTCCGCTTTCGACATTTTCTTTCATTTCTTTCCTTCTTAGTCTTTTTATGTATGAGTATTTTCCCTGCATATTTGAGTACCACAGACATATCTGGTACCCACACAGATCAGAAAAGAAAATCAACCCCCCAAGAACTGAGTTACAGATGGCCGTGAGCCATCATGCAGGTATGGACCACTGAATCCAAGTCCTCTGCAAGATCATAAGCATTCTTACCCAGAACAACCTCTCCAGCCCTTTGAAGGCAGGGAGTAACTGGAGTCTATTTGGGCATTATCCTTGTTCTTCCACAATACTAGCCAAGACAGCAGGAGAGAGTGAAGGGTGACTCAAAGTTACACATCTACAGTCCAGTCACTTGGATGATGAAGCAAGAGGATCATGTCACCACCAGATTTGTAGCCAGTTTAGGGAACAATGAGACCTAATTCCTGTTTTGAGCTAAGGTTTTGTGTCTGAACATTCAGAAGTTGAGTTCTCTACCCCTGTCAAGACTGCTTCCTGATCTTGGAACACTGTATTAGACAATGTTCTGTAAAGAATGCTCCAATAGTCCCTGATTGGGTAATAAAAAGCTGAGGACAGTGACTGGGCAGAAGAAAGAGGAAGGCGGGACTAGAGATGAAGTAGAAAGTCTCAGGTAGGGACCATGAAAAGAAAAGAGATTGCCATGAGGTAGGATGGACCATGAGCACATGGCCAAAGGAAGTCTGCACTGAAGGACACACGAAACAGCAAGTCTATTGACAAGTGATGGGGCATTTATCTGGTTAATTTCCTAGCTGGGTTAGAACAGCTCAGAACCTGCATAACAGTGTCAGCTGCTTGCAAATACAATGCCAGATTTTTTTTTTCTTTTATTTGGGAGCTAAACAGGAAAGAATGGGGTGGAACCCCCCCATAAAATACCATTAATATCCTTGTGTCCCCAAATTTCTGACATCACAGATATGCCTCCACTACATTTACATGTGTTTGATTACATGACATAGGAGATCTTAGGATTAGAGGTCAACTTTCAAGAGCCACTGACTGGCCTACACTGTACTTTAGCCAAAACTTGGAGTGGATATTGAGACACAAAGTAAGTCCTGATCTGAGCTGCACGGGGCATGGGAGAGCAGCTGAGCTGTAGCTGAACCCTCAGACCTGCCTGGCCCCATGTCTCTATGGAGACCCTGAGAATGTGTGTACAGCTGCTCTGAAGAGCAGGATGGGGCCAAGCAGGGGAAGAGGCTAAGAATGGCCAGCACAGGTAATATCAATTTCCCAAGTTAATATTCTTTCTCTAGCCTCAAAAGTAAAATGTCAAAGCAGTTCTTGCATTGACAACTGAGACTGGTGGGTGATAGGATGAGATTGCTTCAAGAATAGCCCTAACTCTGCCCTGCCCCCTCCAGCCACCTGCAGAAACTGCAGGCCACAAGTCCTCTGCCTCAGTAGACAAAAATCGCTGACACAGAGATTTTATCTTCACCAGGGGACAGGTGGTTACTTGAAGGAACACAGAGGCCAGACATCAGGTCTAATGGCTATTTTTATTCCCTAGGAACAAAATGCATGAGGAGGAAACTCCCAAAGGAAATAATAGTTGCGCAGATGACAGAATGGCACCAGGGTGGCCTACCTCAGGAGTTCAGAGGATAGCACACAGCATAAGGGGTCCTGGTGAGGGCCGTCTATGTAGAAAACTTCCTGCCTCTACACCAAGTAGATGTAACTGTCTATGGTATGTCTATACCAAAGCCTCCCTCTCACAAATCGAGGTAGGTAAGAACAAGAGGGAACTTGAGTATTACAGAGAACCTGAAGGACCACAGGGGTCCATACTGGCTTGAAATAATCCAGATCGAGGGCATCGCCAGAGGCCCAAGGACTTAATGCTAGAGCTGGTCAATCTTGCCAAACCAGGCCCCGGGGCAGTTGTAAGAAATGCTGTTCCTATTCACCCTTAAAGAACCCTGGTTACTTAATCAAAAGCCACCCTTTTCTTGGTGCATTCACTTATTTCCCCATGCGTGATGTGATTCTGTACCTTGCAAACCTGATCCTAAGAGAAGATTGGCAAGGGATAAAGAAAAACTGTCTCGCCCTTGCATGCAACAGCGTCCATGGAGGTGAAACATTAAAGATCAAGGTCCTTTGCTGTGGGTTAGGTCATCCACCCCAGTGCTGCAGAACACATGTAGTGACTCATCTCTGCACCATAAAATAGCCTCTGGCTGCTGCTCTGCAGTGACAAGTTCCCATCACAGGGAGGTCTCTTGGACAACGTAGGTAGGGCTGCATGGCTGGTGGACAAGGCCATCTTCAGCCATCCTCTCTTTGTCTCTGCTGTCCTGCAGCACTCCATTCCTCGTCTTCTCTGGAAACAGGTTGGGGACCACAGGGATATCCTGGGGAACACAAAGAGCAGGTGAGGGTGGGCAAAGGCAGGTGGAGCAAAGCTGAGACTGTCCACTTCGGTCCTTCCCAGGAGGGAGCCAGGCAGGCCAAGTGAGGGTCACAGGGTGATCACAGCAGGCACAAACAGTGGAATGGTTGCACGTGACACAAGTCTCACCTGGCTGTGACTTCTCCAGCAAAGCCGCTTCTGACAGGATAAGGGCAGGAGTGCGAGGAGCTTTGGCAACACAGGGTAAATGGTGTCAGGGTTCAGGGACCGGCCCCGCATTCCCCCTGAAGGCAAATGTGCTTGTCAGTGAGAATCCTTTAGAGCCTCTCCCTGTACCAAACTCCCAGTCCTCCAGCCCACACTGATGTCAGCAGGGAAGACTGGCTGCTACTAAGTCCCCCACAGGCAGGGTCCCACCTCCCCACAGACTAAAAAGAACCCCAGTCCCTCTCCCTGTGTGGCAATCCCATTCCCTCACCGGTGAGCAGACTGACAATCAGGCCCACTACAATGACTGTGGTGGAGTTGTGTGCACTGTACCATAAATAGGACAGGGAATAGAACTGCTGCAGTCCTGTGGGCCTGGGAGGAGAGTAAGGACAGTAAGCAGTGCTTTCACAGGGCATTCTTTGAGCCACCCACCCACAAAGTCTCAGAACCCAACCTAACCCTGCTACAGCCTATAGTAACCCATCCCTTAGCGAGGTCCCCATAAAATCTCTCAAAACTGAGCTACTACCCAAGGAGAAAGAGAGTAGCCCCGCCTCACTTGGACAGGGTAGAAGGCATCAGGGTGGTCACAGTGGCGACAGTTAGATTGCTGGGCAGGAAGGAGCTGGATCCATTGAGGGCAGGGGACGCTGCGGCAGAACTTATCCGGCTTACTATGCTCCCAATGCCGATCCAGAAGGCCATGGTGAGTCCCATCAACAGGCCTACGATGGCACCCTGCCCATAAACACAGTCAACTCTATTATAGGCCAGCCACAAACCTTCACACCAGTCCCCAGAGCTCCTGCTGAAGGTCCCAGCAGCCCAGTTCTATCCACATGCATGTCCAGGGATTCAGATAACTCACAAGAGGGTTGGCACATGGAAAGAACATCCCAAGGCAGAAGAGTCCCAGCAGCGGCCCTCCAACCATGCCGAAGATACTGAGTGCGGCCTGGGGTTGACGGAAAGAGAACACACAGCTCAGACTCCTGCCTCCATGTCCTGTCAGCAGATGCTGTGGAGGTGTACTCTGGGTGTGACTCTGAGCTCTAGGTCTGATACTGGGGCTTTTGGTCACTTTGAGTTACTGTTAAAGACGGTCTAGCTAAGAATTTATGGGGCTAGTGAGCTAGATAGCTCAGGGGATAAATGTAGTTGCTATTAAGATTCACCCTGAATTCAACGTCCAGGACCTACGTGGTACAAGGAGAGAACCAGCTCCCAAAGCTGCTCTTTCCTCCACTCGGGCACTTGCATGGAAGTATACAGAGGAAAAATAAATAAATGAAATTGTCTTTAGTTTTGAGTTGGTTTGTTGTTGTTGTTGCCCTGGTTGTCCTGGAATTTGCTCTGTAGACCAGGCTGGCCTTGAGGTTAGAGATCCATTGGTCTCTGCCTTCCAAGGGCTGGGATTAAAGGTATGCACCACCACGCCCAACTTAAATGCAGTAATTTTTTTTTTGAAAGGCAAATTTCTGTCCCTTTCAAAACAGCTGTCTTCATTTTTTGTCTCTTATAAATCCCCCCATTCCCTGCCAAGAATTTTTCTCTTCTTCAGTCATTACCTGGAGCACTGATCCCAGATGAGAGGAAATATAGGCCATTCCCAGGCAAACTATCCCATAGGCAAAGGCTGCGGAGGAAAAGAGGAGGAAATAAACTGATGTGAGTAAACAAGGAGAGGACTACAACCCTCCAAGGAAACTACCACTTCTGAGGCCCAGAAAGACCCCAGGGCACTGTCCTCAGAGATCCAGACCCTATGCACTCCCGCTCTCCCTAGCAAGCAACACATGATGGGGGTGAAGGCTGTGCTCATGAGGCATGTGCTGAGCCCAGGACAGACATACTCTATAGAAGACCGATGGCAGTGGTCAGGGGGCATGTCAGAATGAACAATACTTAGCAGTAATACTACCAAGGCTTCGAGACAGCATGATGGCCCGGGTTTCAGTCAACTGAGGGAACCAGGGTTGGATCAAGTCTTCCATCGTGACAGTTGCCAGCGAATTAAATGCAGAGGATATAGTGCTGAAAGGGAGGAAGAGATAGAGTTCTGTTAGGTCTGAGAGCCAAAAAAGGCGGGACTCTACAGAGGGCTTAGAGGCAAAGGTAAGAAACCACCCTTCCCATAGCCCAGGCTACCTCAGAGGTTTGAAGGCAAGCCTTTTCTGATGAAAGTATAGATTTGATCAAGTAGATGACCGATACTGTCAAACGAAAGCAAGTCTTGGGAGAGGCTAAACTGTGCCCTGCCATTCAAAACAGATGGGCATACTGTTCCAGCGGGCAGTATACCACGTCCAGGACAAGCTGTAGAAATTAGTACCTGAGAGATCCACTGAAGAGGCAGGCAACAAAGAGCCCAGGCAGCCCTGGCATGTCTTTCAGGAGGTCCATCACAAAATAGAGGACTAACTGCCAAGTAGAGCAGAGTACACTCAGAGATGCCACCCCTGCTTTCTGTGTGGAGAAGCCCCTAGACATGCCCTTGCCGATCCAGAGCCTGGGTGCATCAGGAAGGGGAGCCAGACATGAAGGCATCTGCCTCAAGCAGGGAGAAAATGGACTCTGAAGCAAACTACACAGCCCATCCAATACTAACTCTGATGAGCAGTGTGACCTCAGCATGCTGCCTACATCACCAAGCCCGTCTCCTGTCAAGTGAGGCTGTTGGGAGCTTAGATGAGAACAGACATGCAACTGTTTCCAATAGAACATGTGGTACAGTGGTGGTGGGGTTGGTATCACTTGGTCCCACCCACCAAATGGGGTGAACACTGACATGTTAAGGACTGGAATATGACATGCTAGACAGCAGGGACCTCAGGATAGCTAAGAATTATTCATTTTTTTTTTTTTTCAATTCAGCCACACAAATACTCTGCTTAGTGACCCAGACTGGCTTCTCAAGAGCACAGGAAGGAGCAAGAGAGGCCTTCTCACCTGGTCAGGGGCTGCTTGCTCTTGCTGAGGGCTCATACCATATTCCTTATAATAGGCAAACATGACCAGACCAATGAGGCAGCTCATGCAGAGGACCACTTGCTGGCAAGGGAACACTGCATAGCAGGAACTGCAAAAGACCAGTGCCAAAAGAGAGATCTTCAATAAAGGAGTGAGAACCCTGGACCCTACCCCATCCCATTGCCTTTAGGGAACCCCTCCTACACCCTTGTTCCAACACTTCCATCCCTGCACTCACAGCACAGCAGCCTTCTCTGAGCGGGAACTGAGGTAGCGCTGCACCTGAGCCTGATTCACTCCATACAAGGAGAGCATCATGAAGACACCTCCAAAGGCCAAAGTCCAGAAAGTATGACGTACAAAGGGGTTGGGATCCAGCCTGCAACAAATACTACCTGGTCACTGCCACAGCCAAGATGCCTCTTTCTGGTGAGAGGTCAGTGCAGAATAGAACAGAGAATAACATAAGGAAAGGAGCCAGGAGATGGCTCGGTAGTTAGAGAGAAGATTCGATTTCTCCAACCCTAGCCTCAACTCAAGCATGCATCCAGGCAATATCCAGGCTTTCTATAAGCACCAGCCAGGCACCCACCTTTCTCCTTGTTTGGTATTACCTGCTCTCTGCTTACTAAAAAAGAAAAAAGGCCTGAGACAAGGCTCTGCAGACCCTAGGTGCCACAGATACAAGATAGGGGAAGCACATACTTACTCAATCCCAGAGATGAGGTCATGCTGGGACGCTACATCCCACACATGCCCTAAGCCACCCACTCTGGCTGCTCCTACAATGATAACCACCAGCTGCCCTAGGAACATGACCAGCGTTTGGAACACATCTGTCCAGATGACAGCCTTCAGCCCACCCTGCAGAGAAAAGGCAGCACATCTGTCACAAATGTCAACCCAACCAGAACATTATAGTACCCAGAAAGCTCCTGAACCATCCCTGAAACAGTGGACTGTATACTTCACCCTCGCTCCACCCTGCCCTCCCTGAAACTTCGTCCCCCTTCATGTCTAAGCTGTCCCTTCTCTTCCTTCTCCCATCTTCTTGCCATTACTCCAGGAATTACTGAAATTACCAGTGCAGTGTAGATGTTGCAGACAATTCCTAGGGCCAGCACTGACAGCCACAGATCAAATCCAGTCACTGTAAACAGAAAAGTCATACTCCTATCTCTGCAAGCTCTTCCAGAGAAGCCCTGGTAAGGGAAGCTATTCAGAGACAAGCCAGCTGTGGTGCTGCACATCTTTAATCCCAGCATTCTGGGAGGCAGAAACATGTGGATCTCTGGAAGTCTATAGCCTGGTCTATATAGCAGGGGCCAGCACAGTTAGGGCCACATCTGTCACAAAGCCAAACAAATAAACAAACACACACCTATACAAGAAGCAATTAGTCATTAAAGACGACATAAGTCATTCTTCAAAGTAAAGCAAAGCATTTTCAGAGCTCCACTAAAGTACTGATGAATTAGTTAAGGTGTGGCATGGTAATATTTGCTCAGCTTCTGACTGAGGTGAACCAAATCTACCTCTCCCCCTCCGCTAGAGACTGAGCCTAGAGCCCAGTCAATGGGCCAACTCTCTCAAGGTCAGATTGTTTGCTGCACTCCACCTTCTGTCTGCCCTTCCTAAGGGCATTTTACCAGTCTACTAAGACCAAGACAGGGACTAGGACTCCTCACCTGCATTGAGGGCCAAGGAAGGTGCGTAGAGAGCAACTCCCATGTAGATCACCTGGAGGATGTGGGAAAGAACATGAAGAGCTGCAGACGAAAAGACAGTAACTCCAAGGCTTCTTTCCCTTCACCTGGGCTCACTTCCCTAACCTCTCCCAAAACCTGGCCTGCATCACTGTCACACCCATAGTGGATAGTCCCCATCAGGGACTTGCCCACATTGTCACTCATAGGAATTTTAATCCTGTGAATTTGAGAGCAGAGAGAGCTCCACCCACTTCTGAAGGCCTGAGTTCAGCTCCCCCTCCACCCCAGGCTCAGTTCCCATTAAATTCCACTTACCATCTGAAAGATGAAGGTCACAGTCCCACAGATCCGAACTGCTTTATTGAAGCGGAGCTCCAGATACTACAAGTACAAAGAATTTATGTATTTAAGGCATGGTATTTCTGGACTCCAGCCCTCAGAATACATAACCTCTTCCCTCAAGAGGCCTACTAACACAAAGGACTAGATATCTAAAACATACTCTGGACCCCCCCCCCCCCGTGTGGTGCCCTCCTGCCCCTCCCCCAGCTTAACTCCTAGGAAGAAGTGAGAAACTCAGTTATTCTTTACGTGGACACGTGTCCAGGGTCACAGACCTCCCTTGTGTTCTTCATCCCCTTCTCCATTCCCATGCTGGGAAGTCACCCTTTTCTGTTTACCTCATAGGCGCTGGTAAGATGCAGGCGGTAGAAGACGGGGATGAAGACATGAGCAGGAATCAGTAGCCCCAGGAAGTAGGAGCACCCCAGGAACCAATACTGGGTTCCAAACCGGTAGATCTCAGCTGGTCCTCCCAAGATGGCAACGGCTGACTGGAACGTGGCCAGCAAGGACAGTGCCACAGGAAGGCAGCCCATTTTGCGGTCTGCCATCAGCAGCTCACCAACTGTATGGCGGCCCCAGCCTCGGCATGCATGGTAGAGCCCAATGACAAGGGAGAGGACCAGCAACAGTCCAAACACCACATAGTCCACAACGGAAAAGGAGGAGACCGTCCTGCTGGTGTCTGACGTTGTATGGAAGGGAGTTGCTGTGCTCGCCACACTCATCCTCACGGTGCCTATGCTTTGCAGGACTTGGTACTCCTGGGCTGAGCTGTCACCTAGCTGGTTCCCCGCTCAGTCTCACAGTGTTCCTCTTCCACCCAGTGACATGATCCAGGGGGAGCTGTAAGAATTTCTCTCTCAGTCAAGCCTACCCCGCCCTCATGGCTGCCCACCCATAGGTTTTGGACATGTTATGGTCAGACTCAGACCAGCCAGCCACCACAGAGGTGAATACCTAGAAGGTGTGGGTGAGTCTATCAGACGTCAGGGAGGGAGCAGCAGGACCAAGGCAGACAGCAGACAGCAACTTGGCCAGGACCTTTGAGTATGCATCCATGAAATACGAGACCTTTTTTAGGGTCTCCACCCAAGAAGTAATATAAAAATCAACTCTAGCCTAATTTTCTTCATATAACATCCAGCTTCCATTTGCAGGCACAGACCCAGTCACTACAATGTACTGAGCCAGCAGAGCCCAGCCTGGCGCCACAGCCCAGCAGGGAAGAAATGGAGACTAATAACAGCAGGTTTCCCTGTCCTTCTTGGCCTTATTCACCTCCCTGAGGTGTCATCCTGTTAACACTGACTAGTGAGCTCACCTATCAGTCTCAAGCCCCATTCAGACCACCAGTAGGCCAATCATTCTGTGCCCTTCTCTCTTTTGGGATTAAAGGCATATGCCACCACTGCCCAGATGAACCCGTTTCTTAATATCCCCACTATCAGAGAAACCCTACCGCTCTACCTCAGCTCCTGCTAGACACAGCAGTAGGAGCTGATCTGGTCAGAGTGACACAGACCGGGGCTGGAGAGAAGTTCAGTGTTTAAGAGTACTTACTCTTGTAGAGGACCCAGGTTCTAGTCCCACCATCCACATAGCAGTTCACATCATTTGTGGGTATCTGATACCCTCTTATGGCCTCTGTGGCATTAGGCATACATGTGGTACACAGATATACATGCAGACAAAACACCCACATACATAACAGACAAGGTGATGGATGAGCTCTAAAGCAGCCAAAGGATTCAAAGTTAGGATTCCATGGCCTCTGGAAAAGACAGCCAGAGAAAGGGGAACAGTGCACAGCAGAGAGAGAGAGAGAGAGAGAGAGAGAGAGAGAGAGAGAGAGAGACAGAGAGAGGGGGGGGGGGGGGTCCCATATTGCTGGGATCAGACACGTACCTGGAGAAGCAATCCCTGTTCAGAGGCGGAGCTGCCTGGAGAAGTAGAGGCAGATCCTGTAAGTCACTTAGGAGAGATCAAGAAGTCAAGTCAGGAGAGCACAGATGCTATTTGTTCTGGGCTCATCACGGAACCAAGTGCTAGGCTCCAAATGGTCCATATCACCCTATGACCCCCAACTCTACAAGTTTCAGAATGGAGGACAGAGAGCTCACATTCAACAGCATTCCTAACTGGATTAGGCTCTCAGCCTAAATCGCTCCTGGCACCCTGTGTGCTGGACAGAGTTAGAAAGGAGTTGCCTAGAGAAGACTGAAAGTCGCTTTCCTAACTCTACACACACACACAAAAACTGTAACTAAGAATATGCCACAATCCTTAAATCACTTATAGCCTTCTCATTTCACACAGAAGCTCACTCAAGTTATCTTCCCTCCTCCCCCCTAGTCATTTTCCTCCCCTCCGGCCCCCGTAGTCATTTTCCAGGCAGTGCTTCCCAAGCTGGCTTAGAGATGTACAGCTACTACCAGGCTTTGATCTTCATACTTAGTGTCAAGTCTTTGACCTACTGAACTATCTTCTCAGCCTCCCAAGGAATCCTTCTAATAGCACAAATGTCATAGGCAGCATAAGAACCCAGGCCTAGGGACTCCTCATCCATTCTCCTAAGTATATGGTCCCATAGGTGATGTACCTGGAGAAACAAACCCCTAGAAGTACTCACTGGCATGAAGGGGGACACTAGAGAATGCTGTGCATTTAGATAGCCTAACATTCTCTTGAGTATCTACCATGTGAGCCAGCAGTTAAGTGCCTTTATTGTTACTAACTTACAAATTCTCCATTTCAAGGATGCCAGCCATACCCTAGATCCTATCTAGTACCTTCTCTAGGCAAATTCCTAACTTATAGTAGCCTAAGGTAGGATGGTAGAAAAGACTATAGCTCTATGTCTTATCTATTATAGGTTACTACATTGAGACCCCACCTTTCCAAACTCAAACACCCCCCTTCTAAGTTCTATAAACTTATTTGACTTTGTTTCGTGTGTTGGTTGCTTCAGAATCTATCCCAACCTCCTTCGTAAGAATGCAGGGTATTTCACCTGCAATCTGTCTCAGAGCCTCTCTACAGAACCTGTGAGAGTCTGGTTTTTGTTTTTTTGAGGAAGGATCTCATCATGTAGTCTTATCTGGCCCAGAACTCACAATGTAGACCATGCTAGTCTTAAACTCAAGGCTTACATCACCACACAGGAAGAAGAACATCATAGGGGCTGAAGAGATAGCTCAGAGGTTCAAGAAGTTCCAGCTGCTCTGTTTTGGTTGCAAACCCCTACACCAGTAAACTTGAAGCCACCTGTAACTCCAGCTGTCACACTGCTCCCTCACACCAGCACTCACAGGCACAGGCACACAACTAATAAGAATTTTTCACAGGTAATTCACCAGTGGTCCAACCTCACTATTCCCAAGACTAAGAAAGGAGCAGAGTGCTGACTGTAGTCAGTCATTCATGGAACAGTGTAGATTTCAACTAATCTGGTGACAGATTAATACATCCTGCCCACCAGGAGACCCAGGTATCTTCTGAACTGTATTCAAACACACTTAGATACATACTGCCTAGTTGGCAAGGTGCAGTTCCCACTGACTAAACCTGAACTGTAAGTCTCACAGGACAAAGAAAAGGTCTGAACTTTGGCCACCTGTTCTAGTGTCTCTAGATCAAGGATCCTAAGGGGCGCTCTGGCTTCACCTAAAGACGCCCCAGGCCTTCATCTATTGCAACACCTTGAATTTCCTTTCTTTGGCAACAGTCACTGTGATGAAGGATAGACTATAAGGGAAGTGACAAACACCTTTAATCCTGGCACTTGGAGGCAGAAGCAGGGGATCTCTGAGTTCAAGGTCAGCCTAGTCTACAAAGTGAATACCAGGACAGCCAGGTAAATTGTCTGGAGAAAGCAAAACAAAATAAAGAAAAAAAAAGTTCTATAGACTAATCCTAGCACACAGGTGGCAGAGACAGGCAGATCTCTATGAGTTCCAGGCCAACCAGAACTACTTGGTAAGACCCTGTCTCAAAATAAAAACACCATGGGACCAGGGGTAGGTCCAGGTACTGAATGGGTTCTTCTGCTTCTGGAGTTTCCTGATTATCTGCATGAGGTACATAGAAGCCTCTAGGGTAGAGGAAGAAGAGGTAACCAGACAGGAAAATGCCAATCCAGAAGTAACACAACCTTCATTTCACATGATCCAATTCTAGGAAAAGAAGAGTAGCTCTCTAAAAAGTCCACCAATTCATATCTACGGACATGTCTTTCAAAAAGTCTCGAATTAACTGGATTTAAGTGCAGTGAAAGGCACTAAGGTTTGTAGGTTTGTTTCTTGTAGTACTGGGGACAAGACTAAACTAGAAAAGCACAGAGCTAAATCCTCACTCTCTTCCCCCTTTGAAATATATGGGAACACCTGCAGGGCCAACTGCCACCAAATGTCTAGGGCTTAAAATTCCTCAAGATCTAAATGGTCTTTCTCACTAAAACAAGATATCCCAGCAGCTAAACGTATTGATAAATGTAAATTCAGGATTTCCAGGCAGATACCTGGAGCATGTAGAAAGGAAGCATAGACAGATTAACGGAGATTAGTTGTCATTAGTTACCTTTTGAGGAGTCACCCAGAGCAATACTGTCCCCTCACGCGTGATGGGTCTCTCCCAGCGAGTGCCCTTCCAGTCAGAACTGCGGCCGCTCTGCGGAAGCGCTACCTTCCTTGCGTCGGTGGTTCAGCCAGGGCTACCAAAGTTCCTTCGTTCTTTCCGAAACCAGCAGTGGTTTTTTCCTCCACTGGCAAGGCAAAAAACATGAGTTAAAGGAAGCCTCTTTCCCGCTTCGCGTCCTTGCCCGGGCTGTGGAACACTACGCAACATTAAGGTGAAGGGTTCCCGGGCTCGTGTCCTCCTGCCAGGGTTTGCCCTTCGCTCTCCGATCTTCACTCCTTCCTCACACTTACCCGTTTCTCGCTTCTCTCCACACTTGGCGAACCCACCACTTAGCGCTAGTATTTAAGACCTTCCCCAAAGCCCACGCTCACCCCGTCCCGCCCCTCTCAGCCCGCCTCTCCCGCCCCGAGGCGACTAAACGCAGCTCCGGCTCAGCCCAATCCCCGCCTCGCCCGACCCACTGTACACCCGCTCGACCCACCTTCGAGATCTCCACACGTGGGTAGCTGGCCCGCGGGCCAGCCCGACCCGACTCGCAGCGCCTGGCTTGGTGACAGCTGGATCCCGCCTCCCGCCCACCCCGGTCGCCGCGCCGCCATATTTACTAAGGGCGGATGAAGCTGCCCCGGCGTCCGCACCGGGCTGAGAGAACTTGCAGTAGCTCAAAGTAACTAAGCGCTACAGGAAGAATGGAGAGATGGTGGATCTGTCCACCAGGAACAAGCGCAGGAGAGCGCGGACATGAGCCCAGAATTCCGCGAGCAGCTCGAGCCCTCGGGCAAAGCATGCGGCGCTCTAAGGCACGTGCAAGGGCCGAACCATGCCACGCCCCAGAGTGACAGGATTTGGAAGCTAAGCCTCGCCTCAAGGCAGAGGCGTGACGTGCTGGGGGCGGAGCCTCGCGCTCAGCTCTCGCGAGCTGTCAAGAAGCTTGAAAGCAGTGGAAAATGGCGTCTCGGGAGCCAAGGAGTTTTGTGAGCCCAATACCTTGGGCGGTTGCCCTGCTCCTTGTTCTGTGCATGGAAAGAGCCCTGGCTCTACCTGAGGTACAGAAGAAAGCTTGAGATCCGGCTGAAGAAGATTGCTGGTCGTCAGCCTTGAGTCGAGCTCGCCCGCCGGTGTCTGTCCCTTTGGCCAGTCCGAAGCTCAGATTTTGCCCCTGAAGCTTCCCCTTTGCCCTGTACCTGCAGAGATCGTGCTCCCGAGTTTTCACCTAGTGCTGGCTACTTGGCTACTAGCACTTTCGCCCTGCCCACATTCAGAGACCTTTGAAATTTGATCTCCTTGCTTTTGAATAACTTTAAATTGTTCTTCCCGCTCCAGAGTCCCATGGTTCTGCCAGCTATCATGGCACGACTGATTGTGATGCTCGAGTATGCTGTGTACCTGCAGCCCTTTAACACTTGCTAAAGCATGCCTGTCAGGTGGAGAAGTCTCTGGAGAGGACATAATATAGTCATGTAATGATTCTCAAACACAAGGATCTCCGTGCACGAACTCGTACAGTACGCTGGTGCCGGGTTGTCAGGGAAAGAAATCGTTTGTTTATAAAAGGCACCTTTCCGCTTTGCATTATGGGGATTCTGAAAAGGCTACCGACACTCTTGATCCTTGTTTGTTCTTTTTTTTTCTTTCTTTCTTTCTGGAGTCTTAATCAGGTTTCTTTTCTCTTCTGCAGATATGCACCCGTTGTCCGGGAGGTGTGCACAATTCGTCCAGAGTAGCTGCTTACTGTGAGGATACATCGAAGCTAATACAGGCCCGATGCTGTCTGAATCAGAAGGGCACCATCTTGGGGTGAGAGAGAAGAAGACATCCTTGGATATTCAAAAAGAGTTTCCAGACTGGAATCTACAGGCTTGCCTTGTTGGCTGTGGGGATAAATATTAGTACCTAACTGGAGGTCTTTAATGCTTGATTCTAAAACGTTTAAATTTGATGCTATATTTTTTTTATAGGTAAAGGATCTTTTGGGTTTTTCCCCCCCTGGATGACAAGTCATAGTTTTTTGCCATTTTATAGACTTTTGCGGCATCATTTTAAAATAGTTTATTAGGTTCTCGTATTTTTTACTAAAATACTTAAATTTTTACTCATTTGTTTTTAAGTGTGTGTTTGTGTGTGTGTGTGTGTGTGTGTGTCTGTCTGTCTGTGTGTATCCTGTCTGCACTTGAGTCTTTGATCCTCCTGGAGCTAGAATGATAGGTGGTTGTGGGATGCCCAGTGTGGGTGCTGGGAGCTGAACTCAGGTCTTCTACAAGCAATACTCACTTATCTTTTTTTTTTTTTTTTTTTTTTTTAATTGTTCTGGGGACTAGGGGATGAACCTAAGACCTTGTGCAAGCTACATTTTTTTGGATTAGCTTTTTTTTTTATGTTGTTTGGGTTTTTTGTTTTGTTTGTTTTTGTTTTTGAGACAGAGTCTTGCTATATAATCCTGGCTATCCTGGTACTATGTAGCACAGGCTGGCCTCAAACTCATATCATTCCTGTTACAGCCTCCCAAATACTAGGATTACAGGAGTGACCCATCATATCTGACTCTTTCCAGTATTTTGACACATGATCTCACTAAATTGCCCACACTGACCATGAACTTGTCATCCTCCTGCCTCAGCTTCCTGAGTAGCTGGGATTACGGGCTTGCAACCAGGCCATATGCTGAGTTATATATTTTATAATGTTATGATTTTTGTACTTTGTAGGCACTCAGCAAATGAAAAAATAATGTGTTGAAGTCCTTTTGGTTTGGTTGGCGTTTTTCCTTCTTTTTTTTTCTTCTTTTTAAAGATTTTTTTTAAAAGTTTTTATGTGAGTACACTGTCGCTGTCTGCAGACACACCGGAAGAGGGCATCGGTTCCCATTACAGATGGTTGTGAGCCACTGCGTGGTTGGCTGGGAATTGAACTCAGGACCTTTGGAGGAGCAGTCAGTGTAACAGCTGAGCCGTCTCTCCAGCCCTTGTTTGGATTTTTAAGATAGGATTTTTATGTGTAGCCCTGGATGTCCTGAAACTCTTTCTATAAACTAGGCTAGCCTTAAACTCAGAGATCCGCCTGCCTCTGCCTCCCAAGTTCTGTGATTAAAGGTGTATGCCAGTACCTGGCTTGAAGGCCTTAAATCCTTAATGTATAGGCATTTATAATTACCTGTGATAGAAAATCTACTTGGGAAAAACTTAAGTGATTTGCCTTGGTTTTTTTGTTTGTTTGTTTTGTTTTGTTGTTTTAAAAACCTCTGTGGCTGGACCTGGTATGCATATGTAATTTTAGTACTTGGAAGTGAGTATCAAGAGTCCAAGGTAACCCTCAGTTACTTAGTAAATTTGAGACTAGTTTGAGTTACACTGAGACCTTGTCTCAAAAAGAAATGATCTCTGTGGGAATGCTAATCATTATCTCTAATCCCAACATTTGAGAAGCTGGAGCTGGAGGATTCTCACTAAGTTGAGACTGACACAGACTGTTTCAATGTCAGCCCGGTGTGGTTGCACACACCTTTGATCCCAGCACTCAGGAGCAGAGGAAGGCAGATCTCTGAATTTGAGCCTAGACTTATCTACAAAGTGAGTTCCAAGACAGCTGGGTCTACACTGAGAAACCCTGTCTCAAAAACAAAACAAAACAAAATCTGTCTGAGGCTTGGTGATAGAGGACTTGCCTCAAATGCACAAAGCCCTGGGTTCAATCCAGTAACAACAATAACTTCTGAGTGTAAGAATTTCAGTATGAGGACTGGAGACATGGCTCAGTGGTTAGAGCACCGACTGCTCTTCTAGAGGTCCTGAGTTCAATTCCCAGCAACCACATGGTGGCTCATAGCCATCTATAATAGGATCTGATGCCCTCTTCTGGTGTGTCTGAAGACACAATATACTCAGTATAAATTCTTATACTGAAGAATTTCCATGTAAGACCTACTAATCCTGGAGGGAAAAAAAAGCCCACAAGGTTTCTTCCCATATTTGCACAATGCATTAGCTATACTGATTAGGACCCGGGGCTGGAGAGATGGCTTGGTTGTTAAGAGCACTGACTACTCTTCCAGAGGTCCTGAGTTCAAATCCCAACAACCCCATGGTAGCTCACAATCATCTGTAATAGAACTGGATGCCCTCTTCTGCTGTGTCTGAAGAGGGCTACAGCATATTCATGTCAATAAAATAAATAAATGTTAAACAAATAACAAAAAACCGTGTGACCCAATAGAAGTTCCTGTTGCTGATTGAAATGCTCCATCAGTACTGATCAGCTCAGGGTCCATAATTTTATATGTGTTTGCAGTGTTGCTTTTGAGAATGAGCTTGAGTTTTAGGTAAATTAAGATGTCTACATGCAGCCAGGGCTAACTAGATGGGTTAATACATGATTACAATATTTACTACCATAGCCTCAATCTTGAACATAAAGATACTCCATCAATATTAGCTTAAGTAGGGGGTGAAAAAGGCATAGTTAACACTGATTACTCTGTTTTTTCAGGCTAGATCTTCAGAACTGCTCCCTGAAGGATCCTGGTCCAGACCTTGTTCACGCCCATACTGCTATCATTGTGTAAGTGCTGACAGTCTTCCTGCCCAGAGATAAATACACATGCTGAGGGGAAGTACCTCTGAAGAGGGTGGATTCATATTAGCATCTAACCTTGTACAATGGAGGAGGGTAAAGAATGGACTGATAGCCCAGGACAGCATGTATAAAGGCTAATAGTAGGCTTTTCCAAACAGAGTCCTAACGATATGTACTTTGCAGAGACCTTCAAGCAAATCCTCTCAAGTATGATTTGGCCAACACCTTCCGTGGATTTACTCAGCTGCAGACTCTGTGAGTAATAGAGTAAGGGAGAGAGTACCGAAGTGCTAAGTGCTCAGCAATACGAGAGCTGCCACTGCCATGGGCATGGTTGTGCACGTGTGTGTGTGTGTGTGTGTGTGGCACACGAATGCACGTTTAAGTGTATATGTGCTTGTGTGTTAGGGATTGAACCCATGGCTTTGCATGTTGTTGAATGTTTGTTCTACTACCAAGTTATACCCCAACCTCTTTGGCTGTGCATTTATGATCATGTGTGTTGTCTTCAGGATACTACCTCAAGATGTCCCCTGTCCTGGAGGTATTAATGCCTGGGACAATGTTACCTCTTTCACAGACAAGCGAATTTGCCAAGGGCAAAAGGACCTTTGCAATAGCACTGGAAGCCCAGGTATGCTTTAGCATGGCCACCTCACTGGGGAGTGCTTTCTTTCTTTCCAAAGGGCAGTTATTCTATACTTTAGAAAAGTAAAGCTGCTACAGTGTCTTTTTGTTTCTATTCCCCTGAAAAGGTCTTAATTATTGTTGTTGTTGTATTCTGATTATTTATTCTTCTATATTGGTTATTGTTGTTGTTTTGATACAGACTCTCTCTGTATAACTCTCTGGCTGCCCTGGAACTCACTCTGCAGTCCAGGCTGGCCTTAAACTCACAAAGATACTCATGTCTTTGCTGGGATTAAAGGCCTGAGCTTTTCTTCTATTGTTTCTTTTTGTTTTTATTTTCTGAGACAGAGTTTCTCTCTGTATTCCTAGCTGATCTGGAACTTGCTATTTACACGCAAACTCACAGAGAATGGCTTGCCATGCCTCCCAGATGCTGGGATTTAGGTGTTTACCACCATGCCTGGCTTTTCCCTCTACTTTTGACTTACAAATAATTAAGAATCTAAGCGGATTTTTTTTTTAAAAAAGCACCTAATGAGATCTAGTGATATCTTCCCATACAAGTACCAATCATCTCCAACCCTGTTTAACTTCTGAGATCAGAGGAGATTGGCTCTTCAGTGCCTGATTTTTTCTCTGGTTCCCAGAAATGTGTCCTGAGAATGGATCTTGTGCATCTGACGGTCCCGGTCTTTTGCAGTGTGTTTGTACCGATGGTTTCCACGGATACAAGTGTATGAGGCAGGTGAGGAACTGCACCTTACAGAAATAAAAGAATGCATTAGGCAAGAATGTCTCAGAAAGAGATACAAGAGGAACAGGTGTGGGTGGGAAACAAAGGAAATGCCCAAATGAGGGGATTAATGACTGAGAAAGAACAGATGTTAGAAAGAGGCCCTTGGTATCTACACCGTTGTGACTTACCTGTTTGCTAATTATTCACAGGGTTCATTTCCACTGCTGATGTTCTTTGGGATTCTGGGATCCACTACGCTAGCCCTCTCTATTCTACTTTGGGGGACCCAGCGCCGGAAGGCCAAGGCTTCATGAACCACACAAGACTTCCAGCTCTAGTGACTGAGCACCCTGATCGATCGAGTCTGGGCCGCGTCGCAGCCAGAAAGATTAACTGACAAACAGTACTGGCCAGTGAGCAGACCTGCTTAAGGCTGAAGCGGCCATTGATAATAGATAAAGAAGGTGTGACATTGCACCACCTGGGGGGGGGTCTTGTGGACACTTGGTTTGGGAGTGGACTAGTACTAATTTGCATCACTGACTACAATAAACACCCACTGTTTTAGGGAATACAGCCCTACCTCTGTGCATTTCTACCAGGACTGGCTGGTTTGGGAGGGTCGGGTTTCTCCTGTCTCCGGTTTTGCTGCTGTGGAACCACCCTTGTTCCCGCCCCTTTACGTGCTTGGCCCCGCCCCTCACGCCGCCGGCTGCCTGCGCCGTCGCAGTCGTGCTTCAGCTCACTACGCTCAGGGCTCCAGCTTGCGGCTCCCGCCTGCTCTCCAGCGCCCTGCGCAGCGAGCCACGTGGACCAACTCCGGCGCGCGGTGTTCGCTTGGTTCCAGTGGGACTCGCCGCGCCTCCCGCGTCTCGGTGCTCGCCCTGTGTCAGCTCCGACCCTATGGCGGCCCTGGTGTTGGAGGACGGGTCGGTGCTGCAGGGCCGGCCCTTTGGGGCCGCTGTGTCGACTGCTGGAGAAGTGGGTAAGCAAGCACGGGCGGGCTACCGACCCACTCTGCTTAACCTGTCCACCTCTCCTGCACTCTCTTCTCCCCGAATCGATACCCTCAGCCCCAGGTCCCTTTCATCACTCACGACCGAAGCAGTCATCTCCTCCGGGATTTGCTGCGCTTGGGGCAGTGTTCCGATGGGTGCCCTTGCCAGAACTCAGCCCTGCCTTTCTTCAGTGTTTCAGACCGGCATGGTCGGCTACCCGGAGGCCCTCACTGACCCTTCCTACAAAGCTCAGATCCTAGTGCTAACGTACCCTCTCATCGGCAACTACGGTATTCCCTCAGATGAAGAGGACGAGTTCGGCCTGAGCAAGGTAGTCACACCCAGTGCTTTACGTCCGTCCTCAGATGAGAAGTTAACGGTGAAGTGGCGACACTGACACTCTGCTAGACATCCTGGAGACCACAGCTACACATACTAAGGCGACCGTGGTTACAGGGATTTTAGGTGCCTTGAAAGACAGAGCTGGAGACTCCAGGAGCACCCCCTCTTGTGTGTAGTGATGGTCCAAGGAAAATGGCAAAGGGTTTATGGGAACAGTTCTCAAAATTGCAAGGGGTGCAATTTCTAGTTATTTCTGTAAGGACCAACAAAGGATTTTCTTTTAAGCAGCCGGCCGAGTCATAGTGGTAAACAATCCTTTAGGTCCTTACAGTCCTTAGAATCCTTACAGATTCCGATACCCTTTGATAACAGTGGCGTGCCCAGCGCTGTGTTAAACCATGCGAGTAAGAAACGGGGTCGCGACCCACAGCTTGAGAAACGCTGGCGGAGACCGCTCTAAATTGGTGACATTGGAAGCTAGAAGGGTCAGACCTCTTCGAAGGCCAATCGTTGCCACCTTCTCTACATACCAGTGACATTGGTCACCATCTGGACTCCTTGGCCTCGTTTCGTTTTCTGCTTCTCAATAGTGTTTACCTCTAGATAAACTCAAGTTTCCTTATACAATGAGGTTCCCCTCAACCCCCATCCTGGAAACTATATTACCTCTGAGAGTTAAGTGCTAATATCAACACAACCATTAAGATATTGAAGGCACCATAGCCTAGGATCAGTATTCCACAAAACTTGCTTAAGCCCTGGTTCCAGGTTTACAGAGAGGTCTCACTATATAACCTTTGTTGTTCTGGAACTCAGCTCTACCTGCCTTTGCCTCCCAAGTTGTGACATTAGTTCATATGCCCAGCAGGTTTTAATTCTGTGGGGCTTTTTGGTTTTTTGAGACAGGGTTTCTCTGTGCATCCCTGGCTGTCCTCAGACATACTCAGTATGGAGACTAACCTTGAATTCAGATCCATCTGCCACACTGTCCTGGATGTCTAATGAGGGGGCACTAATTGTTATTCCTAGAAAGTATTCCTGGTCATAAACCTATGAAAACCTGCATTTTAGTTTACAGGGCAGTAACTTCTTTTCTTATTCTGTTTTAAGACAGGGTTTCTCTGTCTAGCCTTGGCTGCCTGAAGCTCATTCTGCAGACCAGGCTGGCCTAGCTGGCTTTGAACTCATAGATATCCACCTGCCCCTGCCTCCCCCAAGTGCTGGGATTAAAGGCATACGCCACCATCACCTGGCTACAAGGCAGTGTCTTATGAGTTTGCTTAATATGTAAGTTGTCAAAAATTGAGACCCCTGATAGAAGCAGGGTGAGTGAGACCTCCTCCTGTACAGCCCAGTTCATTTGCTTTGCCTGAACTTGTGTACGTGGGTCGCTCCACGGTCCAGCCACAACACCCTGCAGATCCCAGATGTACGAGTTAGTATTCTGTAGGAATGACACGCTGTCATGTGTGGTCAGACCGTAAAGGGACATGCCTTTGAGAGCTAGCTGTCTCTGAGCTGACTCCTCGTGGTCTCTTTTCTTCTGTAGTGGTTCGAATCTTCGGAGATCCATGTGGCAGGTCTGGTGGTTGGGGAATGCTGTCCCACACCCAGCCACTGGAGCGCCACCTGCACCCTGCATGAGTGGCTGCAGCGACATGGTATTCCAGGCCTGCAAGGTACAGGAGCAAGCACTGGCGTGTCTGGGTAAAGTACAGGGTGCCTAGACAGAGAGACAGAATGGTTTCTGGGTCTGTTAGTTTTCCTTGAGAGAATTGTGTAGTCTGCTCTTTTTGGGGAGGGGTTTCAAGATGGTATCATGTAGCCCAGGCTTGACTCAAACTCACTGTGTAGCCAAGGATGATCTGCCGGAGCTTTAGATGTCTACCACCTTACCCAGCTTATGTTCTTAATCCTATAATATTGTTGAACATGTTTGTTTTCTTCTAGAAGTTATTTTCAGTAATTAGGTCTGTGTAGATCATGGTTTAATGTCGATGTGATATTTAGGGCAAAGTTACTCGGTGGCAGTGCCCTTTCATCAGGGTGGTCCAAATTTGAATTCTGTAGAACAGTTGTGTTTGACTCAGGGCTGAGGAGGAGGAATGTTCTAGACATCTACCCTCACTGATGACTGCTTTGAACTGTCATCTGAGTCTGTGCTGTTTTGACAGGAGTGGACACTCGGGAGCTGACAAAGAAATTGCGGGAACAAGGGTCTCTTTTGGGGAAGCTGGTCCAGAAAGGGACAGAGCCTTCAGCCCTACCATTTGTGGACCCCAATGCCAGGCCCCTGGCTCCAGAGGTCTCTATTAAGGTATTGAGGAAGAGAATAGGACATGTTTGCACACAGAAGACCAGTGGTTACCTTTCTGGCCACAATTGGGACAAACTCAAGGACTTCAAAGATGGGGTTTGATGTGGGCATGTGTTACACTTCCTGATCACAGCTGTCAACTGTTGCTCTTTGCTCCTCAGACTCCACGGGTATTCAACACAGGGGGTGCCCCTCGGATCTGTGCTCTAGACTGTGGCCTCAAGTATAATCAGATCCGATGTCTCTGCCAACTTGGGGCTGAGGTTACTGTGGTACCCTGGAACCATAAATTAGATAGTCAGAGTGAGTATCTGGGACCTGCGCAGGTAAGCGGCTTGGGTTTGGGCAGAATTATCCCTCAGAAATAGCTAAGAGTCAGGATGGGTTGTAGGAAGGAAGGCAGAGACCGGGGATTTCACTTCTGTGGTCCAGGGTGGGTGTGAGTCTGCACCATGGCACGGCATCTTTAGGGAGTCAGCTCTCTCCTACCATGGGTTCTGGGGATTGAACTCAGGCCACCAGGCTTCACAGATGGTGCTTTCTCTCTGCTGAGCATCTCCTCAGCCCTTGGGTGTCAACTTTTTCTGCCTATTTCAGAATATGACGGTCTCTTCCTAAGTAATGGACCCGGTGATCCTGCCTCTTACCCTACTGTGGTGTCCACACTGAATCGAGTCTTGTCTGAACCTAATCCCCGACCCGTGTTTGGAATCTGCCTTGGACACCAGCTGTTGGCTTTAGCCATTGGGGCCAAAACTTACAAGATGAGGTGAGGCTTGTGAGAGGAAACGGAGCCCACACTTAGCGTCTTGAGAGCTGGGGGTTGTTGGCATGGAAACAGCCATGGAGCTGTGGGGAGCAATGGGATCTAAAAGAGCTGTGTTTCTGGTAGTGGGGGAGAGGTTGGCAAGAGGGATGGTGACTCTGTGTCCCACTCTCCAGATACGGAAACCGAGGCCACAACCAGCCCTGTTTACTGGTGGGCACTGGGCGCTGCTTTCTGACGTCCCAGAATCACGGGTTTGCCGTGGATGCAGATACTCTGCCGGCAGGCTGGGCTCCTCTGTTCACCAATGCCAATGACGGTTCCAACGAAGGCATTGTACACGACAGTCTGCCCTTCTTCAGGTAAGTAGGGGGGTGTTGAGGGTGACAAGGGGCCATGAAGATGAGAAAACAAGGCACAGCAGTGGCTGCCCTCAGTGCCCCTGAGGCCACTGTAGCCCTGGCAGTGATGTCAGAGCTTCTGTCATTTGATCTCTTCAATAGTGTCCAGTTTCACCCAGAACACCGGGCTGGCCCTTCAGATATGGAACTGCTCTTCGATGTATTTCTAGAAACTGTGAGAGCAGCTGTAGCTGGGAACATTGGGGGCCAGACAGGTAAGCCCCTTCATAGAATCAGGATGTGGACCTAAGCAGGGCTAGCTCCAGGTCTGTATAAAGGAACCCAGAGGTAGCGGATCTGGACGCTCACCCTCTCTGTGCTTTTCTGAAAGCGAGGGTCTAATGCGGATGGCCTCTGGAGTTTCGCTCCCTCTGACAGTCCATGATTTTGCATCCACAGTAAGAGAACGCTTGGCTCAGCGCCTCTGTCCCCCTGAGCTTCCCATTCCTGGTTCTGGGCTTCCGCCACCACGAAAGGTTCTGATCCTAGGCTCAGGGGGCCTCTCCATTGGCCAAGCTGGAGAATTTGACTACTCGGGCTCTCAGGTAAGGAGTATAGCTTCCCATCGGGATGTGCAACCCGTCTTGAGGAGGAGGAGCACATAAACACCATTTGCAGGGAGGACATAGGTCAGGTGTTCGGGTGTATAGATGTGGAGGTCGGGAGGAAGAGAAGTCACTTACTAAGGACTGGGAGTAAACAGAGGGGGAGAAGTGCCTAAGTCCTGTCTTTTGTAGAAGAGGCTGATCAGCCATTTTTCTCCTGTTAGGCGATTAAAGCCCTTAAGGAGGAGAACATCCAGACATTACTAATCAACCCCAACATTGCCACAGTGCAGACCTCTCAGGGGTTGGCAGACAAGGTCTATTTCCTTCCCATAACACCTCACTACGTAACCCAGGTACGACTCGTCAGGATGAACTGAGGAGGGGGACTAGTGATGGGCCGGGGGTCGATGGCCACTCTGGGCTCTTAAGCTGCTTTGGCCTACTCTCCCCTAATGCCTTTGGCTCCTCCCTCCTGCCTAGGTGATTCGTAATGAACGCCCAGATGGTGTCTTACTGACTTTCGGGGGTCAAACAGCCCTGAACTGCGGTGTAGAGCTGACCAAAGCTGGGGTACTAGCTCGGTATGGGGTCCGGGTCTTGGGTACACCTGTGGAGACTATCGAACTGACTGAGGACCGGCGAGCCTTCGCTGCCAGGATGGCTGAGATTGGAGAGCACGTTGCCCCCAGTGAGGCGGCAAATTCTCTCGAACAGGTTTGTTGGGTGTTTGAGTAGAAGCAGGGTGACATCATTTCCTCTGAATCTTATTTTTTGGGGTGCAGAAATGACTTATTGGTTCATGTCTCCTGCTCACTGCAGGCTCAGGCAGCTGCTGAGCGGCTGGGCTACCCTGTGCTGGTGCGAGCAGCCTTTGCCCTGGGTGGTCTTGGTTCTGGCTTTGCTTCCACCAAAGAGGAACTCTCAGCTCTTGTGGCTCCAGCTTTTGCCCACACCAGCCAGGTGCTGATAGATAAGTCTCTGAAGGGTTGGAAGGAGATCGAGTATGAGGTGGTGAGAGACGCCTACGGCAACTGTGTGACGGTGAGTGCTGGGGCACTGGTGGCCCGAACGTTCAGATGAGGCAGGGTCTGGAGATGTAGCCTCCTGGGCCTCTTGACCCCCTTTGTAGGTGTGTAACATGGAGAACTTAGACCCACTGGGCATCCATACGGGTGAGTCCATAGTGGTGGCTCCAAGCCAGACACTGAATGACAGAGAGTACCAGCTTCTGCGACGGACAGCTATCAAGGTCACCCAGCACCTGGGGATCGTTGGGGAGTGCAATGTTCAGTATGCCTTGAACCCGGAGTCTGAGCAGGTAAGGCTGTGAGGCTCATAGAAACTGCGCTATTGTCGGGTTGTCATGGTTAGGGTTGGAGTTTGGAGAGGGTCTTTTTCTCTCTCCGTCCCTAATAAAGGTCCAGTCATTTCTCCTCTCCTCTCTGAGCTCTTTTCTAGGCCAAGTATCAGTGACTTGCTCTCTCTGTTCTCCCATTTGCAGTATTACATCATTGAAGTGAATGCCAGGCTCTCCCGAAGCTCAGCCCTGGCCAGCAAGGCCACAGGCTATCCCCTAGCCTATGTGGCAGCCAAGCTAGCATTGGGCATTCCCCTGCCAGAGCTCAGGTATAACTTGGGAGGTCCTGGTGTTAAGGGGAGGGGATTAGTTAGAATTAGTCATAAGACAGAACCTATGAGAGGGACTGGGAGCTCAGCCTGTATGTTCTTCCGTCTTTTTGGTACCCAACTCACTGGTGCTCAGAAACTCTGTCACCGGAGGAACAGCCGCCTTTGAACCCAGCCTGGACTACTGTGTGGTAAAGATTCCTCGATGGGACCTCAGCAAGTTCCTGCGAGTCAGTACAAAGATCGGGAGCTGCATGAAGAGTGTGGGTGAGTTTGAACTCCCGAGGGTCCTGCTAGTACCAAGTGGTTCTCAGCTTTCCCAGTACTGTGATCCTTTAGTACAGATCTCAGCCTGGGCATGGCAGAGCATGCTAGCCATGCCTGTGATCTCAGCACTGAGAGAGGCAGGTGGATCTGTCAGTTTGAGACCAGCCTGGTCTATAGATGGAGTTCCATGGTGGCCAAGGCTACATAGAGAAACACTGTCTTAAAAAGCAGGTGGTGGGGGGGTAGAGCTTTCTCAGTTAATGGATACTTTTCAAGTTACATAGTTTTCTTCAATTAGGAGTCCAGTCAATGTCATCTGGAAGCCTGTGTTGGAATATAGTTCCTAGGATCATATTCTTTGATCTCTCTTATTTAACAAACAAGTAAATGGAGGGGCCACAGGAAAAAAGTGACCTGGCTTAGGGCTCACAGAGGAGTGGGGCATCAAAGCAAACAAACAGATCTCGCCGATTGTGAACCCATTGTTCACTATAGTCTCTCACCTCCATCCTGCTGGCGGCTCAATTCCAGCTGCATCGTTAGGTTGATAAATTCCAGTGACATTTTATTCACTGTTTAAATATTTCCAGGGGAAGTGTTACTGATCCTTTCCTGTAAATCCTTAATTCTTAAGATCTGTTAGTTTGTTGTTTGTGTGCACAGTATACGTGAGTGTGGAGTGTGCGTACCAGTGTGAATGTGGGAGTCAGGACAGTGAGAGTCAGTTCTCCCTACCTTTCTGAGTTTCAGGAACTGAACTCTGGTCACCAGGCAAGCTCCTTTCAGTCAGTGGAAGTCAGGGTGGCGCTAGCCATTCTTAGCCTATCTCCTCCTCTGGCAACAACTACCAGTATCTACAGTGGATATTTGTTTTAACACAGAGTTAAGATCAGAGCAAGATAGCAACAGTTAACAAAAGAGCTTTAGCACTTGGGAGGCTTAGACAGGAGGAGTGTAGATTCAAAGCCAGTCTGGGATCTGCAGTAAATTCTAAACCGTAGCCTAAACCACAACGGCAAGACACTGTCTCAAAAACAAAACAAAAAACCCACCAGACTATTCAGAATATTGTGTGATGAACACGACCACACAGTGGTGAAGCAAGCTGGAATCCCAGCCGATGTGCTCTACAGTGTCTCTGGTTGCCTCGTGTGAGAGAAGCATGCGCTAGTTCGGGTGCCACCAACTGATTTGGAGAAGCATGTCACCATGCTCCAGGTCTAGAGCACAAGTGACTTTTAAACAAGTACGTCTGGGCTCGGATATTGTTTCAGAATTTTTAGAAGGCCTCCAAGATTGCCAAGATGTTCCTTCTGGAGATGAGTTTCTGTTACATGAAAATTATAATAAACATGGGAACGGAGCCATAATTAAATTGTGGCTAAAATAAGTGGATTGGAAACAGGATAATCAGATTGATTCCCTGCTGAGATGTTGAAATGTCTCCCACTCCTCCCTGCTAACTTTCATAACTTTGTGTTTTTGATTTTGTCTTTTTGAGACAGCTCTAGCTGTGTAGTCAGCTATCCACTGTATAGATGAGGTTGGCCTGGTGTCCACTGTGCAGCCATACACTGTCCCCAAAGTCTTACAGTCTCCCCGCCTCAGGCTCTCGATTCCCCACCCCCCTGACAAGATGTCACTATATAGCCATACCTAGCCTGGAACTTGCTATGTATAGAATAGTCTGGCCTCCAACTTACAGTGATCCTCCTGCCTCTGCCTGACAATTGCTGAGATTACAGGCATGAGCCATCACATTCAGCTTCAAGACACTGATTAGCAAAATGATATGGTTCCCACTTAGTAGGAAGTTGGTCACACTTTGTATCTAGGACAGGCTCCTCTGGGATGGGACTGGTGTCTAGCAAGGGCTACAGTTACTGTCACCCATTGCCTTGCATTTCAGAAATCTAAATCGTAATCTAAAACAAGTACTACAGCCTCACCGCCAACTACACTTAAAAGCTACATGTCCTTCAGGCGTTTGGCAGTTAAATTACAGCAAACCAGGAATTGATGTGGGCTTATGAGGTTGTGTGGCCTTGTGGGGATGGGCTTCTGTGGGAGTGCAGGGGGCACAGAGCTGGTTTGTGTGATATAGTTGTCTACAAAACATATATAAGGGAAGAGCCAGGAAGATAAACTGATCCTTGTCTGGGTGTGGGTGGGTGTGGTATGTGGGACAGTATCAGGACAGCAGTACATTGCTGACTGTCTCCTTATCACCGCAAATTTGTATTCATTCATTCATTCATTCATTTTGAGGCAGGGTCTTTCTGCCTAGTACTGGCTGTCCTGGAACTTGCTGTGTAGACCAGGCTGGCTTCAAACTCCACAGAGATCCACTAGCCTCTGCCTCCCAGGTGCTGAGAATAAAGATTGGTACCACCCATTGGATCTTAAAATCTTTTTGAAAAAATGCAATTGGCAGCTGGGTGGGTGGTAGTGGCAGCTCAGGCATTTAATTCCAGCATTTGGAGGACAGAGGCAGTTGGACCTCTGAGTTCAAGGCCAGCCTGGTCTACAGAGTGAGTTCCAGAGAAACCCTGTCTTGTGGTGGGAAAGAGAGAGGAGTGCAGATGGTTGCTAGTCTCAAGAGCAGGATTATTTTCCCGTCCTCCAGACTTTTTAATGTTCTAGGATGAAAGATTCCAGAATAAAGCAAGCCAGATAGCTGGACAGTTTGGGCTGCTGTTGTTGACTAACAAGTTCCAGTATCTACAGGAAAGGAAAAGAGGTTGTGTTTAGATTTCCTTCTTTCTCTCTCTCTCTCTCTTTCTTTCTTCCTCGGGACAGGGAGGGATTCTCTGTAACAAGCCCTAGCTTTCCTGGAGCTCTTTTTGTAGATCAGACTGGCCTCAAACTCACAGAGGCGCACCTACCTCTGCCTCCGGAGTGCTAGGATTAAAGGCGGGCACCACCATGCCCAGCTTGCTTTTAGGTTTCTTTGTTGTGAAGCACCATGAAGACACCACCACCATGAGCCTTGCAGACCTACCAAAGATCAAAGTGAAACCCATGAGTCTACTGCCCCTTCATTCTCAGCCCTTCCATCCTTTTCCTCCAGGTGAAGTCATGGGTATCGGACGTTCCTTTGAGGAGGCCTTCCAAAAGGCCCTGCGCATGGTAGATGAGAACTGTGTAGGCTTTGACCATACAGTGAAGCCAGTCAGTGACGTGGTAAGCAGCTCTCCTCTCTGCAAGTACCCTGGCTTGGGCCCTGCTCCACACCACCCCTCAGCCAGAGCTTGTTGACCATAATAATAGCAGTGTTGACATGATTTGCTATCCCTTGCGTCCCTGGATGGATCTTTGTCCACCCCTGCATCCAGCCATTTGTGACCTTCCCCAACAGGAGCTGGAGACACCGACAGATAAGCGGATCTTTGTGGTGGCTGCTGCTCTGTGGGCTGGCTACTCCGTGGAACGACTCTACGAGCTTACCCGCATTGACTGCTGGTTCCTGCACCGGATGAAGCGCATTGTGACCCACGCCCAGTTGCTGGAACAACACCGTGGACAACCTTTACCCCAGGACCTGCTGCACCAGGCCAAGTGCCTCGGCTTCTCAGACAAGCAGATCGCCCTCGCAGTCCTGAGGTGAGAGGTGGTGGTGAGGGCCATTGGAGGGGAACCTGGGACGTTCTTATCTTCATCTGCCCATGGGATGTTTCCTTGCTAACCCTGCTTTAGCACAGAGCTGGCTGTGCGGAAGCTGCGTCAGGAGCTGGGGATCTGCCCGGCAGTGAAGCAGATTGACACTGTTGCAGCAGAATGGCCAGCCCAGACTAATTACCTGTACCTGACATACTGGGGCAACACCCATGACCTCGACTTTCGGACACCTCACGTCCTGGTCCTTGGCTCTGGCGTTTACCGGATCGGCTCCAGCGTTGAGTTTGATTGGTGTGCTGTGGGTTGCATCCAGCAGCTCCGGAAGGTCAGGGTCCCTCTTCTCTCCTAGTTTTTCTGTTCTCTGTGGTGGTTGCCTGTCCTCCCAAACAAGATCCTGGATTGTACCATTAACATAAGTCCTATAAGAATGTTCCTTAAGATATCTTGTTCTCTCTCTCTCTCTAACAGGCAGGCTGGCACGCTCTACTGGGGGCTTTGGCTCAGCTTCTGTGTGCTTCCTCTTTTTTTTTTAATTTATGTATGAGTGTTATACTCCTGCATGCCAGAAGAGGGCATCAGTTCCCGTTACAGATGGTTGTGAGCCACCATGTAGTTGCTGGGAATTGAACTCAGGACCACTAGAAGAGTAGCCAGTGCTCTTAACCACTGGGCCATCTCTTCAGCCCCTGTGTGCTTCTTCCTAATCCCTAATGTATCTCACCCCCTACGGCAGATGGGTTATAAGACCATCATGGTGAACTACAACCCAGAGACAGTCAGCACCGACTATGACATGTGCGACCGACTCTACTTTGATGAGATCTCTTTTGAGGTGAGAGGGATAAGGGCTACCAAGGTACTTAGGGAACAAGTGGGACAGGACAGGCACCCAGGATTCCTTGGTACTTGGGTGGGGGTAAGGGAGTACTGGTGAAGATGACTTCCTTGAACCCTTTGGTTGCCTTTGGGTCCTTTCCTGTACTTCAGGTGGTGATGGACATCTATGAGTTAGAGAACCCTGAAGGTGTGATCCTATCCATGGGTGGACAGCTGCCCAACAACATGGCCATGGCTTTGCATCGGCAGCAGTGCCGAGTGCTGGGCACCTCCCCTGAAGCCATCGACTCAGCTGAGAACAGATTCAAGTTCTCCCGGCTCCTAGATACCATTGGGATCAGCCAGCCTCAGTGGCGAGAGCTCAGTGACCTCGAGGTAGGTTGGGCCTGGCAGGAAGCCGGAGCTGAATGCTGTTTGTGAGTGTGACCGGCCCCACTGAACTTCCTGTCCCCGCAGTCTGCTCGTCAGTTCTGCCAGACTGTTGGGTACCCCTGCGTGGTGCGTCCTTCCTACGTGCTCAGCGGTGCTGCTATGAATGTGGCCTACACTGACGGGGACCTGGAGCGCTTCCTGAGCAGTGCAGCCGCCGTCTCTAAGGAGCATCCCGTGGTCATCTCCAAGTTTATTCAGGAAGCAAAGGTGAGGGTCTCTCCCGCCAGCCCTGGAGGAGGGGAGGAGGAGAAAATGACCCTGCTCTACCATTCTTCTGCCTGTCTGCCTCCAGGAGATTGATGTGGATGCTGTGGCCTGTGACGGCATCGTGTCGGCCATTGCCATCTCTGAGCACGTGGAGAATGCAGGTGTGCATTCAGGTGATGCCACGCTGGTGACCCCCCCACAAGACATCACCCCTAAAACTCTGGAGCGGATCAAAGCCATTGTGCATGCTGTGGGCCAGGAGCTCCAGGTTACGGGGCCCTTCAATCTGCAGCTCATTGCCAAGGTAATAAGTCGACAGGAAGGGACAAAAGCCTACAGTTCCTCCATATTCTCTGCTGGCCTGCACTATCTCTTACCCACACCCACCCTGGCAGCAAAGCTGGGGAAGGGGTTGTTTCTAGAGCCCACTGCAGTGTCAGGGCTGGCAACAGTCATCCAGCTGATCACTCGCTGAATCGAGAGAGAGGCTGAGAGCCCAGGTCAGTAGAGAGGTGTCAGCACACTTGGGCTTCACAAGGCCTGACCTGAAGTTCTTTCCCCTAGGACGACCAGTTGAAGGTTATTGAATGCAACGTGCGAGTATCTCGCTCCTTCCCCTTCGTGTCCAAGACACTGGGTGTTGACCTCGTTGCCTTGGCCACAAGGATCATCATGGGGGAGAAAGTAGAGTCTGTGGGGCTCATGACTGGCTCTGGCGTCGTGGGAGTGAAGGTACATTAGGGGATGGGGCCTTTGAGCCTGGTGTACAGGATCCCCTAATTGCTATAACAAGCTCAGGTGAAAAACTAGATGGTTCTGTAAAATGTGGGACAACTATCTGCTTTATTTAATTATACTATTTGAGCTACTGGAGACTCGAACCCAGGGCCCCCTTTCTGCCTCTGAGCTAAGGGAGAGAGCTCAAGGAACAGATGAACTCGCACCCACGCGAGGCATTATTGCCCAACCATGGGATGATATGGTGGCCATCATCTCTTAAGAGATTACCCTGTAGGAGGCAAAAGAAGTTTGGTTCAAAAATAGCTTGTTATGGAACAGTCTGTGATACACCTACATAACTGAGTTATAAACCAAATGTACAAGGAGTTTGGAGATTGGAGGTGTTGTTTCCAAGAGTGTTTTGGGAGACAGGGTGGTACTGGAACTGAGTTGCAAGAATGGTAAGGCTGTTGGGTTTGCAGAGCTTCTTGGGGCTGAGTCCAAGGCCGGAAAACAGCCATTGTGGAGGCAGTGTAGAAGCTAGAGGGCCAGCCCTTCTATGTGGGCGTGATGGGGACAGGGCCCCCTTTCTGCCTCTTGTCCCGACTCTTCCATCCTGCTGTTCCCCCAGGTACCTCAGTTCTCCTTCTCACGCTTGGCCGGTGCTGACGTGGTACTCGGTGTAGAGATGACCAGTACTGGAGAGGTGGCAGGCTTTGGAGAGAGCCGTTGTGAAGCCTACCTCAAAGCTATGCTCAGCACTGGCTTTAAGATCCCAAAGAAGAACATCTTGCTGACCATTGGCAGCTACAAGGTACCTGGGCCCCCCGGGGAGGTGGGATTCACACAGCACATGGCTTGGGCTGTCTAGGCTAGAGCTCACTTGCCTCTGCTTGGTTTTAGAATAAAAGTGAGCTGCTCCCGACCGTGCGGCTGCTCGAGAGCCTGGGGTACAGCCTCTACGCCAGCCTGGGTACAGCTGACTTCTACACTGAGCACGGTGTCAAGGTCCGTAGTCATTCGCCTCCTACTGTCCCGCAGGCCCCACAGGAGTCTCCTTTCCCCTTGGCCCCAGGGTAGAACAAGTAGGGTGTGTTTCTCGGTGGCTCTCTGCACTGTTAGAGCTCTCGTGTTTTGTTTTCTTCCCAGCTCTTGTACATGTGTGCGAGTTTGTACTGCTAGTAGTGACCTAACTAACCCTGTTCATATAGGAGAAATGCTTTGTCAGTTGAGAACTGTACCTTGCCGGTAGCAAACAGGCAGTACCTCATCCCATGGACTCTTCATTGTGGGTTAGATCCTTTCAGATAGGCCTTCCCAACTGTCTTAGTCAGGGTGTCTATTCCTGCACAAAACATCATGACCAAGACTCAGGTTGAGGAAAGGCTTTATTCAGCTTACACTGTCACATTGCTGTTCATCACCAAAGGAAGTCAGTACTGGAGCTCACACAGGGTAAGAATTTGGAGGCAGGAGTAGATGCAGAAGCCACAGAGGAATGCTGCTTACTGGCTTGCTTCCCCTGGCTTGCTCAGCCTGCTTTCTTATAAAACCCAGGTCTACCAGCCCAGGGATGGCACCACCCACAGTGGGCTGGGCCCTCCCCCTTGATCACTAGTTGAGAACATGCCTTACAGCTGGATCTCATGGACGCATTTCCTCAGCTGAGGCTCCTTTCCCTGTGATAACTCCAGCTTGTGTCCAGTTGACAGAAAACCAGGATAAGGTTGGTCTTGACCTTCGTTCTGGGTTGGCAGGTAACAGCTGTGGACTGGCACTTTGAAGAGGCTGTGGATGGTGAGTGCCCACCACAGCGGAGCATCTTGGATCAGCTTGCTGAGAACCACTTTGAGCTAGTGATTAACCTGTCGATGCGTGGGGCTGGGGGTCGGCGTCTTTCCTCCTTTGTTACCAAGGGTTACCGTACCCGGCGTCTGGCTGCTGATTTTTCTGTGCCTCTCATCATCGACATCAAGTGCACCAAACTCTTTGTGGAGGTAATGCAGCCCTGGGTGCTGAAACGGCAGGTGCTGTGATGGGGAAAGAGAAGTGTGTTCTGGGGATTAGGAGATGACTGTGTTCATGGTAAAGCTCTGTGGCTCCAGAGGCCGTGAAGTGGATGGACAGAAGACTGTGGGTTGTAGAGAAATGGGTCCTAACTTTCCTCCCAGGGCCACCCACTCTTCCCTTAAATCTGTCCTGATTTGCTTTGCATCTGCAGGCCCTAGGCCAGATCGGGCCAGCCCCTCCTTTGAAAGTACACGTTGACTGTATGACCTCCCAGAAGCTAGTGCGCCTGCCTGGTGAGTGCGGCTTTTGGGTGGTAAATGCAGCCACAGATTTTACAGACTGCGCAGGCCTGAGAGTCTCTCAGTGTGAGCTCCCTGTCCACAGTGCTCTTGATTGGGAATCTGTATCAGTGGCTGTGAATTTTCTCCCACTCCAATTCTGATCTTGCCCCCACCTCCTCCTAGGATTGATTGATGTCCATGTGCACCTTCGGGAACCAGGTGGGACACATAAAGAGGACTTTGCCTCAGGCACAGCTGCTGCCTTGGCTGGGGGTGTCACCATGGTTTGTGCTATGCCAAATACCCGGCCCCCCATCATTGATGCTCCTGCTCTGGCCCTTGCCCAGAAGGTGAGCCACTATATCCCTGCCTTCTTGACCTCTTTACCTCTGACCTTCCTGTGACCCCAGCTACTGGTACTTTGCTGACTTACGTGGGCGTGGATGCCAGCAAGCCTTACCTAATATATCTGTATCCTATCTAGCTGGCAGAGGCTGGCGCCCGCTGTGACTTTGCCCTATTCCTGGGAGCCTCATCTGAAAATGCAGGGACTCTGGGTGCTGTGGCCGGATCTGCAGCAGGCCTGAAGCTCTACCTCAATGAGACCTTCTCTGAGTTACGGCTGGACAGTGTGGCCCAGTGGATGGAGGTAAGCAATGTGTCACCACATGCTGTCTCTTGGCTTGAGGCCTCATCTACATGAGCTGCCGGCAGAGAGGCTTCAGCGGTTTCCCAGAGCCCTGGGCTTTTAATGAGTGCAGCGATTTCTCTTATCCGTTCTTTTCTGTCCACAGCATTTTGAAACCTGGCCTTCCCACCTCCCCATTGTGGCCCATGCGGAGCGGCAGAGTGTCGCTGCGGTCCTCATGGTGGCTCAGCTGACCCGGCGTCCAGTCCACATATGCCACGTGGCTCGGAAGGAAGAGGTGAGAGTGCATCAGAGAGACTGGTACCTCTGTCACTTTCCCAGGAAGACCAAAGGTTACCACACGTCCTCTGAGGCAGGAAGGGGTGGGAGAGCACAAGCCAGAACCCTTGGCACATTTGGCCCTTGTTCTGAGAAAGAATGCCAGGCCTAGAGATTTAGAAGCACCCATGTCAGAGGCCTCCTGTGGATTGCCCTCCTCTCCCTCTAGATCCTGCTGATTAAAACTGCAAAGGCACAAGGGCTGCCAGTGACCTGCGAGGTCGCACCTCACCACCTGTTCCTGAACCGGGAAGACCTGGAGCGCCTGGGACCTGGAAAGGGAGAGGTCCGCCCCGAGCTGGCTTCCCGAGAGGATATGGAAGCCCTGTGGGATAATATGGCGGTCATCGACTGTTTTGCCTCAGACCACGGTGAGAGGGCCCAGCACGTATCTCCTGCCTCAGCTTGTGCCCCAACTCAAGCTGTGGAGCAGCTCTAGGAAGAAAGAGGCAGCTAGGCTGGATTCTGGGGTCCTTAAGCACAGGGAGTAACAAATGCTGGTCAAAACAAGAAAATGAAAAGCTATGTGTGCAGGGGCCGAGCTCTAGAGAGCAGCTCAGACAGTGTGGCTATGAGCTTGATAGTGAGGACCATGGCTTTGCTACAGTGAAGTCTTGGGGTTAGGTGGCCGAGCCTGCCTCCCAGAATGATAGCTGTTTTTCTCACAGCTCCCCATACCTTGGAGGAGAAGTGTGGGCCCAAGCCTCCCCCTGGCTTCCCTGGGCTGGAGACCATGTTGCCGCTGCTGCTGACAGCTGTGAGTGAGGGCCGGCTCAGTCTGGATGACCTGCTACAGCGATTACACCACAACCCTCGGCGGATCTTCCATCTGCCTCTCCAGGAGGACACCTATGTAGAGGTGTGGGGACGAGGGCCTGGAGTTGGGGAGAGTTCCACCCTCAAAGTTGTCCTCTGTGTGACCTGACCCCGTGACCCTTTGGACAGGTGGATCTGGAGCACGAGTGGACAATCCCCAGCCACATGCCCTTCTCTAAGGCCCACTGGACCCCATTTGAGGGTCAGAAGGTGAAGGGCACTGTGCGTCGTGTGGTCCTTAGAGGGGAGGTCGCCTATATTGATGGACAGGTACGTGCGTGGTCCCCAGTTGGTCTCAGAAGTGACCTCGGACACCGTTTCATTTTACTCCCTGCCCAGTATAGACCCACTGGCCTGTGTCCTGGGTGACATTTTCTTGCTTGTGTCTGCTTCTCTCAGAGTCTCTGAACTCCCTGCTCCCTCCTGTTCATTGCCTTCTGTGCACAGGTGCTGGTACCCCCAGGCTATGGACAAGATGTACGGAAGTGGCCTCAGGGGGCTGTTCCACAGCCTCCTCCTTCAACTCCTGCCACCACCGAAATAACCACGGTAACTACCCTGCCCCTGGGTTGGAACTGGCTGCCAGCCCAATAGGGCTGGGCTAGCAGCAATTTCATTGGTGGTAAGTGCTACACTTGATAGTTAAAAATCACACCACCTGCCTCCCTGTCTACTGCTGAGGAAGCCAGGTCTCGAGCCTGGTGATAACATGTCGGCCCAGGCCTTGTTAGATTGCACGTGCCTCCAACCGGCCAGTGTGTCTGCCGGCCGTTGACTGACAGCATGTTGAGAGGCTGCAACAGTGCAGAGGTGGGGTGGGGTGAACTCCACACAAGGGGCCGCTGGCTTTTCCTGAGGGACTGTGTGTGGCTAACATGGGTCAGTGACTTCTCAACATACTGGGTCATCTCCATTGCAGACACCCGAGAGACCACGCCGAGTCATCCCAGGCCTTCCTGATGGCCGCTTCCACTTGCCACCCCGGATCCACCGGGCCTCTGACCCAGGTCTGCCAGGTAAGAGAGGCCCTTGTGGTACAGAAAGTAGGCTCCTTCCTACTGACCTGTATAGGGATAAATGCTGTCCCCCATAGCCTGACTTAGAGAGGGATGGACTCTGTTCCACACAGTGTCCATGACAGGCCAGGGTTGGGGGCCCAATGAACAGATTCGGGCTCTTTTCAAGACTCCACTGTCTGTCCCTTTTCCTGTCGCACTCTCCTGCTCCTAGTCTGCTCCTCTGTGCCCTACTTTGACTAAAGCAGCTACTTCAGTAGGAAGTAAGCATCCCATAGCATCTTCTCACAGGCCTTTTTCTGTTGTGGGCAGCTATGTACCTCCGCCCAGGAGCTGGGATCTCATGGGGCAGCCGAGCATGGGGTAAATCCCGCTTGCTGGTTGGTGTGAACTTGGCCATTCCTCTGCCTCAGATCCTTTTTCGCCAGCTGGGAAGGCCCTGGGAGGGCACACTTGGCCCATACAGCACAGCACCACAGGGAGTCCTGGGTCCCTCCCCATAGCTGCTGCACCCTTCCTGCCTCCCCTAACCTGCTGTAGCACCTGTGACTTGAGGTGGCTTTAACACAAGTACTGGGAGCAGAGGTCATTGTCATTTGGGCCCACCACACCATAGCCACCGGGTGACCTCTGTCCTATTGTCCTTTGCAGCTGAGGAACCCAAAGAGAAGCCACCCAGGAAGATAGCAGAGCCAGGTGAGCCCATGCTGATGTATATTTACCTGGGGTGGGGGCTCTCTGTAGTCTGATCCAAGTAGGGAGCCTTCTGACCAGCCTCTTCTGCACCACTGTAGAGCTTATGGGAACCCCTGATGGTCCCTGCTACCCTGCAACACCGGTACCTAGACAGGCATCACCCCAGAACCTAGGGTCTTCTGGGCTGCTGCACTCCCAGATGTCACCCCTGCTTCACTCCCTAGTGGGCCAACACATCCTTTCTGTCAAGCAGTTTACTAAGGATCAGGTACCTGGGGATACAGGGCGGTGACACCCAGAGCTTGGGGGTTTGGAGTGTGGGCACAGGACCTACAAGACTGACTTGAGGTCCCTCATAGATGTCTCATTTGTTCAACGTGGCACACACACTACGGATGATGGTGCAGAAAGAGCGGAGCCTCGACATCCTGAAGGTCAGGGCTGTGGGTTCCAACCTTTGCCTTCCCTGTGGCCCCTGTCTCGAGGGCTGCACAGTGGGCAGTGGCTCTGCCTGGTGCTGCCATCTGGTCCGTGCATGTATGTATGTATACAGACTGCACCATAAGCAGGTCTCTACTCTCGAAGGTCCTTTCCACCTGGGCCAGCATCCTTGGCTTCCTCCCAGCAGTGACCTTATACATGGGGTCATCTGATCTACAGTGCATTAGTCACAGGAGAGAACTGTTGACATTTGCTCTCTGGGGTCATGCACAGTCATGGTAGTGTGGGAATGTCAGGCTGTGACAGGTCTCGGGAGGTTCCCAGCATCCTCTGGTGTAAGTGGGAGGTGAGTGCTGCCCTGTGCACGTTCCCAAGGCACACATGCACATAACCCTTCCACTTGTTTTTCCCCAGGGGAAGGTCATGGCCTCCATGTTCTACGAGGTGAGCACCCGCACCAGTAGCTCCTTCGCAGCAGCCATGGCCCGGCTCGGGGGTGCTGTTCTCAGCTTCTCGGAAGCCACATCCTCCGTCCAGAAGGGCGAGTCCCTTGCCGACTCGGTGCAGACCATGAGCTGCTATGCTGATGTCGTTGTGCTCCGCCACCCTCAGCCTGGCGCAGTGGAGGTGAGGCCAGCCTGTGCTCTCCGATGAGGTGGCTGAGGCTGAGCCCTGGGACGTGATGTCCCTTCCTGCCCACACATAGATGAAAGGACCCAGGAGATGCAGAGTGGACGCAGGGAGAGCCCTTACGCTGTTTCCTGTCTCCACAGCTGGCAGCCAAGCACTGCCGCCGACCAGTGATCAATGCGGGAGATGGAGTCGGGGAGCATCCTACTCAGGCCCTGCTGGACATCTTCACCATTCGAGAAGAGCTGGGGACTGTCAATGGCATGACGGTGAGGATGGGGAGGACTGGCGTGGGGGCGCTCCAGGCAGGCTCCACTGTGTCCAGCAGGCCTAGGCCTTTGAAATGGGAAGAGGGATGCTTGTCATGAGCCCACCTGGTGACTGGCTGCCTCCATAGATCACTATGGTAGGTGACCTGAAGCATGGGCGCACGGTGCACTCCCTGGCCTGCCTGCTCACCCAGTACCGTGTGAGCCTGCGCTACGTGGCACCTCCCAGCCTGCGCATGCCATCCAGCGTACGGGACTTTGTGGCCTCCCGAGGCACCAAGCAGGTGAGATCCTGGTGGCTCAGCCCACACCAGAGGGATTGGGTGGTGAAAGCTCTGCGTGGCATTCACCGGGGATCCCTCCTCAGGAGGAATTCGAGAGTATCGAGGAGGCGCTGCCCGACACTGATGTGCTCTACATGACTCGGATCCAGAAAGAACGATTTGGCTCTGTCCAGGAATATGAAGCTGTGAGTACAGGGCGTAAGGCAGAAGCCTGGGGCTGGACTGAAGGGCGTCAATACAAAAGGGCGGGGAGAGGCACGTTCCAGGTGCCGAGGTTGCTGGGCCGTGTGTGAGTGTGCAAAGCCCCAGTTTTGTTCCCTCGCCATCTCTGTCCTGAGTCTAATGGAGTCCCTACCTACTTTACAGTGTTTTGGTCAGTTCATCCTCACTCCACACATCATGACCCGAGCCAAGAAAAAGATGGTGGTGATGCACCCAATGCCCCGTGTCAATGAGATAAGGTGACGTGGCCCCTCTGTCCTAGAATACCCTCGGGCTGGTGTGGGGAGGGGCCTTCACCTGAACCAGCTCTCCAGGAGCTGGGTGCTAACACGTTTGCTTCCCTCGCAGTGTGGAGGTGGACTCAGACCCCCGAGCGGCCTATTTCCGCCAAGCTGAGAACGGCATGTACATCCGCATGGCTCTGCTTGCCACCGTGCTAGGCCGTTTCTAGGACCCAGCCTCCTCTTTGTCTCTTCAGGCCCAGCTGCTGGGCAAGGAATCCCGATGCCCCCCACGGGGGCAGCACGCCTAGCAGATGTCCTGGAGCATACAGACAGCCCAAGCACATATATGTACAAACTGGGATTAATGCTTTAGGCTCCAGACTAGGGCACTTTCTGACTTTGGGGTACAGTCTCAGATACTGGGAGCCCCTCTGCCTCATCTCCATTCTTACACCTCACATCTGTACAGCTACTTTTGTACTGGCTATAATAAACAGCAGAACAGTTCCTGGTTGTTCATGAGTACTGTGGGCTAGCAGAGGATGTCTCTGGTGGGGAGACAACGCCTCCTCCCCACCCAGCCTGGGCTCTGTAGGGTTCCAGCTGACACTTGGTGCTCTTGAATTTGTTTTTCTGACATGAAAGCTCTCCTAGAGACTCTGGCTTGTGTCCAGCCTACTCTGGGTTACACGGCAGTCCATGTCCTGAGCAGTGGGGCTTGGCCTCCTTGGTAGAACACTCAGGTCCTGGTGAAAGGGAGGCTGTGCACTGGGTGGGAGCTGCTGGGATTCTTGTCCTCTAAGCATTAGACTTTCTGACTAGCTGTCCTTCCATGGCCTGGGTTGCTGTCACATCCTCAGACCCTAGCCCTGGTGTACTCCAGGTGCCCTCAGTTGGGGAACCCCTCTTACCAGGGGGGTGGGGGGGCATGGAGAGCTGAGCAGCCTTTGGCATGGAGCTCCTAGGGTACGTGTTGGATGCAAATAAGGGGGTCCATGAACTTAAACAACAGTTCATTGGCATATCCTGGCTCAAGGCGCCTCGTGCAGTGAGTATTGAATTAATTCACCTTTGCAGGTTGTTTTCAGGTTTTTGAAACAAAGACTTGCTCTCTCTCACAGGTGTGTCTGGAATGCCTCATAACCCAAGCTGTTCACAGTTTAAAGCCTCCCTCCCTCCCTCCCTCCCTCCCTCTCCCAAATCCTCAGAGGATTTTCAGGTTTTGGTTATAAGAAAGGCATCCAGAGTACTGGTCTGACATCAGTACCCAATGGTTCAAGCTGCCCGGACACCATTCAAGAAAACTAAATGTCTTCCCTAGGAGCAGTTAGTTAGCACCTTGCAGCAGTGGGAGGAGGCTCTCCCTGTTTAAAGGGATGCAAACAAACTTCACGAATGTTTTCATCTCAACAGCCTTTGGGCCACTTTTTCAGATGAGCAAACTGGTTCGGAGAAGTCGATGGGTAGCTTGTGAGACTGAAAGCCACAGACTGCTTGACTTGAAACCCATCCTTCTATTAGAAAGGAATATGTCTGGCTTTAAGAACATCTAAAACCAGGAGAGACAGGGTACACAGATCAAGTAATGTCCTGAAGGGAACTAGTTTGCAGAGATCATGACTCAGAAAGGCCTGGTGGGCAGGGCTGGGTGGAAGGTCTCAGGTACACTACAGTCTGGCAGAGGGGTGAAAACGGTCTGCCGTACCGAGGTGAGCCAGGCTTGGCAAAGAGCTGCTCAGTGGGGATGGGATCGATACCGTGGGCTATGAGATTTGTGTATCAGTTCTCAAGGAACATAGGTCGATAGCCTGGATGCTGTTTAAAAAACAGTGGATCTAGGTACAGTTCTGTGTCCTAAAGAGGCCTGAGACAGCCAGGCCTGCTACAGTGGGAATCCCTTCCTGTCTTGAATCCCCGTTCCCAGCCAGTTCTCAAACTAGAGAGGTAAGCTTGAAGGGTGGCAAGTGGTACCATGTGCAAAATAGTCCTTTCCAGTACTGCTGCACTTTAGACTGTATGGTGTAAAACTGGAGCCCATGAAACTGCCACAGATTTCTGCAGAACTTGGAGCCGTCCCTTGTGCGGAAGCAGTACTTGCTGCCAAGTGGCATGCACATTTTCCTCAGTTGCTAAGTGGTGGGAGGTGTTCCTGCCCTGCTTGCTTTGGCTCTCTAATCATAACACAGCTCTAAATTGAATACACTCCCCACAAGCAGAAGTTAGGTCTTAGAATACTGGGAGATGAAAATGAAAGCAGCTATTAGCAAAGAAAACATTTTAATTAAATCGCCGTGTCTGGCTGAGCCTTTTCTCCATCCACTGAGAAGCCACCTTGAGTGTGCTGTGTGATTCTCATTAGCTGCCTAAATCAGTTTCCTGACCTCAATACTGAAGACATTTGACCTATTTTTGGAACCAGTTAACAGTCCTGTGTCAGGTGCTGACCTAAGCACTTTGCAGATCTAATCTTTTCTTTAGGTATTTTAGATGAATCCTTCAAGTCTATCCAACCCATTGAAAGACACCTCTTGTCATTTACCTCCAGCTCCTCACAATGTCAGGATAGAAAATTGCCCTCTGGAGCCCTGCATCCTACCCTTAGCTGACCAGGCATGTCAATGCATGAGAGCTGTCAAGAGCAGAGTGTGACGTTTCCCTTGCAAAGCTGGCATGAGTCCCGTAGCACCATCCCACAGATGGTAGGGACATTGGCTGGTGAGAGACAAATCAGGATGAAGACAAATGGGCTGAGCGTGTGGGGAAGGCTGGAGGCAGCACCCAGTAGAGATGGAGAAGCATCATCCCACCAGCTGGGAGATCATCCTGGAGCTTACTGAGATGGTCAGTAAAGAGGGTCAGGGTTAAGAAATGTCAGGGGTGCTGAGTGGTGGTGGTACATCCTTTAATCCCAGCACTCTGAAGGCAGAGGCAGGCAGATCTCCCGAGTTTAAGGACAGCCAGACCCACACAGAGAAATCTTGTCCTGAAAAAGAGAGAGAGAGAGGATGATGATGATGATGATGATGATGATTGTGGTCTGTTAAGCTAAAGAGGCAGAGGCAGGAGGATCATGAGTTCAAGGTTCCCTTGGTTCTACCTAAAGTAGCTATACCTCTAATCCCAGCACTCTGAAGGCAGAGGCAGGCAGATCTCCCGAGTTTAAGGACAGCCAGACCCACACAGAGAAATCTTGTCCTGAAAAAGAGAGAGAGAGAGGATGATGATGATGATGATGATGATGATGATGATTGTGGTCTGTTAAGCTAAAGAGGCAGAGGCAGGAGGATCATGAGTTCAAGGTTCCCTTGGTTCTACCTAAAGTAGCTATACCTCTAATCCCAGCACTTGGGAGACAGGCAGGTGGATCTCTCCTTGTTTGAGACAAGGAGTTTTAGGTCATCCAGGGCTACATACTGAGACCCTGTCTCACTAAGAACCACACAGAGACTGGGAAGATGGCCTAGGATCAAAGGTACTAGTAGCCTTGCAGATGGTTGAATAGTACCCACATGGGAGATGGGAGGGTATATGTGGGGGTGTCTGACCTCTTGTGGCCTCCACAATCACTGCAGGCATAGGGTGCATAGTCATACATGAAGGCAAAATACCCATACACATAATACACACACATGCATGTGCCTGCACACATACACACATGCAGGTGCACCTCTTTTCTGCAACAGGGCTTCACTATAGTTCTAATTGGTCTAGAATTCAGAGCTAGTTCCTGCCTCTGCCTCCTAGTGCTGTGATTAAAGGTATGTGCTACCATACCTGGCATAATAAATGAAAAATTAATTTTTAAAGATATGGACAGGCTGAGAGTGGGGTACTGGAGGGATGGCTAAGTGGTTAGGGCTACTGATCTTACAGATACCCTAATTCTGGCTCCCAGCATCTATGTTGGGTGTCTCACAAATGCTTTTAATGCCAGGTCCAGGTGGATCCAATATCTTTGGCCCCTGTAGGCTTCTGCATTTACATGCACAGATAAGTACATGTATCTAAAATAAAATATTTGAAGCTGGAGAAATTGTTAGGTGGTTAAGAGCACATATTAATCTTCCTGAGGGCCAGAGTTTGATATAAGGAGGCTCACAATTCCCTGTAACTCAAGTTCCAGGGGATTGTCCAGGGTTACCCATACATATGGGATATAGATTCACACATATACTCACATAATTAAAAATAATAAAATCTTGGGCTCAGCAGTTAAAGGCTAGGCTCACAACCAAAAATATGAGTTTAGTTCCCAGTACCCATGACTGTCTCCAGACAGTAAAAATAATGTACTTTTTTTAAAGAAATGAATGGATGGCGCTGGAAAGGTATAGTTTGGACAGAAAGGTGTTTACCAAGCCGACCTGAGGACCCAAGGTCAATCCCCAGAGCCAATGTATTTGTTATTGGTTTTGTTTTTGGAGACAAGCTCTCAGTATGCAGCTCTGGGTGTTCTGGAACTTCCTATGCAGACCAGGATAGCCTGAACTCACAGAGATCCACCTGCCTTTGCCTTCTGAGTGCTGGTATCAAAGGTGTACAACACTGTATGCCTGGCTAAAACTAATGCGGAGTCCCTCTGGCCTCCTCAGCTGTTGTCATGACACTGGCCACAGGGGGGCGCTGTTCCATGACAGTCTGGTTCCTTGATGCCAGTGTGCCATAGTAACCCCTTCAGACTAGCGTGTAGTGACGTTTCTGAAATGGAGGTGGATAAGGCTTCTTTCTCTTTTTTCCTTCTTCCTTTCCTTCTTTTCTTTTCTTTTATGTATGCAGATGTTCTTCTGTCTGTATGTACATCTATCTGCCCACCAGAAAGTCATCTGAACCCATGAAGCTACAAATATAGATGGTTGTGAGCCACCATGTGTGTGCTGAGAATTTAACTTGGGGCCACTTCATTGCTGAGCCATCTCTCCGGCCCACTGGATGAGGCTTTATGAACTAACCATCCTATGCTTTCCTCTGAGCCTGACAGACTGCCCTGCATTGCTGAGTCTTGGCCTGTGGCTCTCACACGTGATGGAGTCAGGCTCGGAGCTTCCCAATGAGAAGGGGTCTCTCTGGCCCGGTGTCTCTAGCCCAATCTGTTCAGCACAAGCCTCTTAAGACCCCCCCAACAGCCTCAGCTACCCTTGGTCTCCAGCCACTTCTGAAGAATCCCAGCTGCACTTCCACAAGACAAGCCCAGCTCCCTGCCTGTTCCCCTCATCCTTGCTAGGTTTTAGTCCTGGTCCCTCTGACAGGCAGCCCCTCCCCCTTCCCAGCTTGAGATGCCTGGCCTCTGATGGACTGATGGGGTCCTCCCCTTGCGAGTGTTCTTTCCAGATCCACCCACCCCCTCCTCAGCTCCCTCGCCTCACCTCTCCCTGACCACATATTTTATCAGTGGAAGGGTACCTGGAGGACAGAATTCCAGATAAGCAAATGTGTTGGGGATAATAGGAAGGCCAGTGGCTACGCTGCAGATAAGGGTTTCCTCGGCTCCCTTGGGAGGGAGTACCAATGAATGGAGGAGAAAGCTTCTTGGTCTAACCCTGCTCTTCTATAGCTGGCGATGGGAGGCAGACAGAGGAAATAGGCTCCGCCTCCCGGCAGCCAAAGCAAAATTTAAATCTCAACTCTGACAGCTGAACGGTTTCCCTACCTTTGGTCCTCTGCACAGTCCGATCTCTGTCTCTGCCACGTTATTCCTCGTGCTTCCTGGGCTTGACCTTCTTGTTCATCCCCTTCACATACCAGACATGCTTGTACCCAAGGTGTCCTCACTGTCCAAGGAACCCTGTCACCACTGGGTAAGCTGAAATCCAGGGAGGCAGTGACCAGAATTTGCAGGTGATGGCAGAGCTGGCCCCAGAGCTGGGACAGGGACAGTGCTTCAAGGGTCTGGGGTAGGATGGGAGCCTGGGAGAGCTAGCCTGTGTTCCTGCCCCATCACCCAAGTCACAGGCAGGTGACCTCAGTGAATCCTTTCAGACCTTGCAGAGGGTATGGGCAGGTAGCCAGCCTGGAAGCACGGTCTCTTTGTGTCCTGAATTCTCAGCTCCCTCCCGACCTGGGCATCTGGGGGTGGGGGCAGCAGATGAAAGCTGTTCACTGGGTGATCATCCCCAAGTCTTCCCTGCTCACCACCCCTCTCCATTCTCCACTCATCCCCACCCCCACGCAGTCACTTGGGGCCTGTAATCAATGAGACGGAAAATGAGAAAGTGTCAGGAGCTAGCAAAGCATGGCGAGCAGCTGGGGCAGCCCCTGCAGCCTGCCTGAGTGGACCCCAGCCCTTCACCCCAGCTCCAAACCAGCCATTGCTGCCATCCTCTAAGTGCCCAGCCTGGCCGGGCTCCCAGCTGGATGTCAGCAAGGGAGCCTGCTGTCAACATGTCCAAAAGCCTCGTCTTGAAAATGGCATGAAATCCGTGTGTTGCTGCGGGGGAGTGTGTCCAGGATGCACGGTGGTAATCAAAGCTGCCGACACCACGGGTCCTATAACAGGAGCCCACTTATTTAGATATTAGTATGCACATGGGAAGGTGGGGGCTGGGCAGCAGTTACTTCTGGGAGAAAGTATAGAAAACCCTGACTTCCCCTCTATTGAACCCCAACAGGATATATTGCTTTTATGATTAAAAAAAATAATTTTAGAATAAAGTATTCCCACTATGTGGAAAAGGGCTCACAGAAACATGAATGGCCAATGACTATGACCAGGACCTGGCTTTTGGGCTGGAACTCCATCAACCCAGGGAGGAAGGACCAGATACCTCCTGCTGCTCCAAAGCACTGCCCTAAAACCAAAGCCTAGTGAGTTTGCCGTTTTAAGGACTAGCAGGATATAGTAGCTCAAGACTATAATCCTAGCTCATGGGAAGCAGAGGCAGGATTGAGAGTTCAAGGTTAGCTGCACAAGTTTGGGGGGAGGGGAGAGAGAAAGAGGGAGAGAGACAGAAAGCAGGCACTGGGGATGTAGCTCAATTGCTAAAGAGTTCTTGTCTCATACACATGAAACCCTGGTTTTGATCCCTACTTTGTACCTCATTTAAAAAAAAAAAAAAAAAAAAAAAAAGCAATAGCCACCTGGTGGTGGTGACACATGCCTTTAATCCCAGCACTTGGGAGGCAAACACAGGTGGATCCTGAGTTCAAGGCCAGCCTAGTCTACAGAGTGAGTTCTAGGGCTACACAGAGAAACCCTGTCTCAAAAAAAAAAAAAAAACAAAAACAAAAAAAAAATACACACACAAACAAAACACTACTTTACTTCAAGGCTTACAGAAAACCTAGTGGAGGTGGGAGACAAGGTTCAAAAAATTTAAGATTATCCTGGGCAACACAGCAAATTCAAGGCCAGCATGGTCGACAGGAGACTCTGCATTAAAAAAAAAAAAAGAGGTGCCACAGGCCTTTAATCTCAGCATTTGGGAGGTAGAGGCAGCCAGATCTCCAAGTTTGAGGCTAACCTGGTCTACAGAGTGTCTGGGATTGCCAGGGCTACAGAGAAACCCTGCCTTGAAAAACCCAGTGTGTGTGTGTGTGTGTATGTGTGTGTGTGTCTCAGACTGTAGAAATACAATCAGATCCAAGTTTATTGGTGGAGCTACAGTGTGAGACAGAGACAGAAAGAAAGATGTGTGACAGAGAGAAGAGTTGTAAGAATCTGATGAAGTATATGGTTTTAAGATAGAAAAATAAATGCTTAATTGTTTTTAAAAAGCCTAGTATTCATGACCAGCTCACACCTGGACAAAGGTCTTGCTGCCTTTCCAGGCCCTGCTGACACAGCACAAGCCCACTTCAGCCCTGTAGTCTATCCCCTTTCCCCAGAGGGTGTAGGTACCCACTAACAGGAATGGATTCACCTCCTCCACCCCTGCTTTGCTCACATGGGACTTCTGAGTCAAGTGCCAGGCCTAGAAAAACTGGGGACGACTGGTGGCTTTCAGCCCCATCTGAATCTATTTGTGGATAGGGGCAGGAGGGCTGAGGGGTCACTGTGGATCCCACCTCTGAGGAGTCAGACAACAGAAATACAATTAGATCCAAGTTTATTGGTGGAGCTGCAATGGAGTCCTCCCTCTCCCTTGGGGAAAGCTGAGAACACAGCACCAACACAGGGATGGACAGACAGATCCCATATGGACACACAGGTGGAGCAGACTCAGAGACCAGCACAGCCACACAGGCACAGGAACACACAGGCCACAGCACCAAAGAACACACATACACAACAGACAAAACCACAGGACCAGGGCACACAAACAAAGTGCAGGCTTTGGGGCCCCTGCATAGACAGAGCAAGGATCACGTGGGGAGGGGGCCCCTGATGACCTCCCCAGGCATAGGCACACAAACAGCACACAGACAGGCAGATGTCCCCAGCTACAGCCAGCCTGCCACAGGGACACAGGAATTGTACAGAAGGACAAGCATAACTCTCCACGTGAAGCCCGGATGGCAGGGCTTCCACATGCCCCACACCCCTGAATTGCTTACAGCTATTCAATCCGATCCTCCCCTCCCCCCATTGCCCTCAAACACACTTTGGTCTTGACCACTGGGGCAGGGGCAAGAGCAGTTGGCAGGTGGAAGATGGAGAGAGAAAGGTCCCTTCTGTGATCTGGGAGGCAGGTACTGAGAGTCCAGGCGCAAGCCTGGGCCTGGCAGTGGGGTGAGGGGTGGGGCTGAGGCTCAGGCTTTGGGGGGCTCCTGGCAGCGCTGACACTGGTCCATCTCAGGCCAGTATCGCTCCACCTGCAGGGTGCAGCTGGAGAATCCGAACCGGGAATAGAGCCGGGATGAGGCTTCAGCCAGGACAGCTTCAGGGTCAGCCGTGGGGTCTGTGGGAGGGTGATAAGAGACGGCTCAGTCCCTGGGGAGTCAGGCACAGCCAAGGGCTGTGATAAGGACTGAAGGGGCCCCAGCACAGCAAAACCCCAAAGGCTGGAATAAGGCTCCTGATTTTCCTTCTGTGTTATATGAACAGCACAAAATTGTAAAGGCAATGTGAGACGCACTCCAACGGACCATGCCGACACCAAATTGTGCCCCATCACCCTTTCTTTTCTGCCTTTGAGCATCAATAGATGGCTAGATACTTCAGCAGCCTGCCACTGTCTGCCCAGGACAAGCCAGATGTTAAGTATTCTGCCCCACTGTCCCTCTCAAGGTAACATCCAACATCCCACAAGTTATGATATTTTTGGCATCCAAATTGCATGCCTCTGATTGCTCCTTGCATCTGGGAGAAACTCAAAAAACCTTTGTCAGCTCATGAGTCACTGTATATGTATTTTAATAGTTGAATCATAATGTAGATATCATTTATATTCAGCTTTTTTTCTCAAGCATTATGCCACAACATTTCCCCAGTTGCCATACAGGCTTCATAATCACCACTTTAAACAGCAATGTGACAGCCTACTGAATAGAGCTGCCACCAGTCACCAAACTGTGTCCTGGAGATAATGGTGATGTATGTTTTAAGGTACTGGTTCCCCATGCTTCTTCAGAAGCCTGGATGCCCAGAATGTGTGTATGCACGTGCCAGAGAGAGACAGAGACAGAGAGAGGCAACGTATTTCGTAAGTGTAATCCCAGAAACTCAGAAGGCTGAGGCTCAAGGATCTCAGGGGCAGCCTGAATACACAGTGAGACTCAGACTCAAGCAACAACCTCAGTAGTCTAGGTTGCCCAGCTGTGAAAGCACAAGGGCTGGTTCTGAGAGGGGCTGGTTCTCAGAGGGGCTGGTTCTCAGAGGGGGCTGGTTCTCAGAGGGTGCTGGTTCTCAGAGGGAGCTGGTTCTGAGAGGGAGCTGGTTCTGAGAGGGGCTGGTTCTCAGAGGGGCTGGTTCTGAGAGGGGGCTGGTTCTCAGAGGGAGCTGGCTCTCAGAGGGTGCTGGCTCTCAGAGGGAGCTGGTTCTGAGAGGGAGCTGGTTCTCAGAGGGAGCTGGTTCTCAGAGGGAGCTGGTTCTGAGAGGGAGCTGGTTCTGAGAGGGAGCTGGTTCTGAGAGGGGCTGGTTCTCAGAGGGGGCTGGTTCTCAGAGGGGCTGGTTCTCAGAGGGAGCTGGTTCTGAGAGGGGCTGGTTCTGAGAGGGGGCTGGTTCTCAGAGGGGGCTGGTTCTCAGAGGGAGCTGGTTCTCAGAGGGAGCTGGTTCTCAGAGGGAGCTGGTTCTCAGAGGGTGCTGGTTCTCAGAGGGTGCTGGTTCTGAGAGGGTGCTGGTTCTGAGAGGGTGCTGGTTCTGAGAGGGGCTGGTTCTGAGAGGGAGCTGGTTCTGAGAGGGAGCTGGTTCTGAGAGGGGGCTGGTTCTCAGAGGGAGCTGGTTCTCAGAGGGAGCTGGTTCTCAGAGGGTGCTGGTTCTCAGAGGGTGCTGGTTCTCAGAGGGTGCTGGTTCTGAGAGGGTGCTGGTTCTGAGAGGGGGTTCTGAGAGGGAGCTGGTTCTGAGAAGGAGCTGGTTCTGAGAGGGAGCTGGTTCTGAGAGGGAGCTGGTTCTGAGAGGGTGCTGGTTCTGAGAGGGAGCTGGTTCTGAGAGGGAGCTGGTTCTCAGAGGGGCTGGTTCTGAGAGGGAGCTGGTTCTGAGAGGGGGCTGGTTCTGAGAGGGAGCTGGTTCTCAGAGGGGGCTGGTTCTCAGAGGGAGCTGGTTCTCAGAGGGAGCTGGTTCTCAGAGGGTGCTGGTTCTGAGAGGGTGCTGGTTCTGAGAGGGGCTGGTTCTGAGAGGGGCTGGTTCTGAGAGTGGCTGGTTCTCAGAGGGGGCTGGTTCTCAGAGGGGGCTGGTTCTTAGAGGGGGCTGGTTCTGAGAGGGAGCTGGTTCTGAGAGGGGGCTGGTTCTGAGAGGGAGCTGGTTCTGAGAGGGAGCTGGTTCTGAGAGGGGGCTGGTTCTCAGAGGGGGCTGGTTCTGAGAGGGGGCTGGTTCTGAGAGGGGGCTGGTTCTCAGAGGGGCTGGTTCTCAGAGGGGCTGGCTGGGTTACTGCTCACTCACCAATAGCCAGGTGTGCAGAGGCAACATGGTAGGTAAGTGTCAGGGCCCACAGGTGGAGATCATGTGTTGCTCGAACTCCCGGCACTGACAACAAGGTGTCCCTTACCGGTTCAAACTCCACACTCCGAGGGGCACCTGCAAGCAACACCGCCACGGTCCTGCCACGCCTGCCTTGTTCAGGAACAGCTCCACCAGACGCCCCCCTCAGTCCCGTTCTTGCCCACCGCATTAACCTGGGGCTTCTTTCTGGCAAGAAAGCCCCAAGAACCAGCTTTCTCCCAGTCCTAGAGAAGGGGTGGGGGCTGAGGGAGACCCAGGGAGGGAAGCAGCAGTGCTGAATTCACCTTCCATGAGGACAAAGAGCACATCTCGGAGCGTAGGAGCTGTGGACCCCAGGGCACAGATAGAGAAGAGGAAGGTGCTGATAGGGTCAGCCACCTTGTACTGAGGCTGAAGAGACAAAGAAGCAGTGAGGGCTCAGAGAAGGCTCTGGGGCCATCTTTGCAAACAACCTAAAGACACCCTAGGACTCCATCAGAGGGCTAAGGAGGCATGCCCCAAAGCTGGGAGAGGCCCCCGAAAACTAGAAGATGAGGATGAGGGAGGCAGCAGGTGCCAGGAGGAGGGGAGAAGGCAGCTTCCATCACAGTACCTTGAAGTAGATGAGGATGGAGGCGGCCAGGACCCCCAGGCTCTGAAGGAGATCTCCCAGCACATGCACAAAGGCTGCCCGGACACTGGTGTTTCCCAGGGACAGAGGGTATCCATGCCCCTCCTCCAGCGGTGCATACTCTGTACCCCTAGACCCATGGCTGTGGGGGGCTCCAGTCTGGTGCAGCACAAAGGCCATTCTGAAGAAGGGGAGCCATTCAGGCAAATAGCCTCCTCTTGACTCCACTTACTCCCCATACCGCCCCCACCTCCACCTCTTTCCCATCTCAGAAAGAAAATAGCATTACCTGACAGAGCAAAATTAGGCTGTCAGAGACAAAAGATACTAGACATGGGGCCAGAGATGGGGATGTGTGACCTAGCCCTGTTATTTAAACTGCCACTTCGTCCCCAGGCAGTGTCTTTTACATTAATGGGAACTAGGAGGAAAACTAGCACTCATGGATGGAGACTTAAGATCATACTAGTAGAAGTACCTAGGCAGGGCTAGTATCCAGGAGGCCCTCAACAAATACATATCTCCCACCCATTTACGGGTATACCCAATGAAGATAACGGAACACACACACACACACACACACAAGCTCTACCGTCCTGGTAGAAGACCCTCTCACCCTGGGCCCCACCTGGTACCCACTGCACCACAATGGCACATACAGCATATTGGCACAGACAGCAATGCTGGCTGTCAGCAGCATGGCACCCGCCTCGATGTGGTAGTCACTATGAAGCAGGCGGAGGAAGGCCAGGTACAGGAGGATGCCAGTGACTATCCAGAGGGAGACCACAGAGGCCAAAGCTCCCAGAGTCTCTGTGGAGGAGACAAGCTATCAGGTCAGGGCCTGGCAGGGCCGGACGGGCACCAAACCATGCAAGGGCTTACCTGAGCGGTGCCAGCCAAAGGTCATGGTTCGGGTGGCTGGTCGCGTGGAGAGCCAGAGGGAAAAGAGGCTGCCCAGCATACTGCCTATGTCTGCCAGCAGGTGGGCGGCGTCAGTCATGATGGCCAAGCTGTGTGCTAAATACCCACCTGCAAGAGGGAGACACACAGCCTGACTCTCAGAAACTTGCAGGACTCGCATTGGTGTAAAAGGAGGGGACACCAACAAGAGACTGGGGTTCTCTCATGTAGTAAAATTACAGGTACTGCTTCTAGTTTTTCCATAACAATAGATTTGATCTTCATAACAGGAGGGTTGTTATTCAGGGCGAGCTTACAGGGGGCCTTGGCCCACAACCCACATGCTTGTTCACCTGGAACCCCCCTCTGTGGTCTGCACTTCCAGTCCCTCCCTGCCTTTCTCTTCCTTGCTTCTCCACCCAGGAAATCAGGGATTCTTGGTGGAGAGGGCCCTAGGAAGTACAGAATATGGAACTGGAGGGGTGTGCCCCAACTTACCAACCACCTCCCCAGCCATGAAGATGAAGCACACAGCACAGGCGGCACACAGCTGCCTCCGGGCCTGCACCCTCTCTGGAGAGAGGCCTGACTGAGGCATGGGGTCCTTGTGGCAGTGGTGGAAGGCCATCCCCTCAGGCTTGGGCTCCTCAGGCAGGGGCTCTGAGGGCTCTGTGAAAAGACTGAGGCAGGCGACATGTTCACCCAGGAGCCTGACCCCAGCACTGACCTGATCACTCAATGCCTGCCTCAGCAGATGGGCCCATCTCTGCCCCTTCACTAGACCCGTTGTGCCCGAAGCTTCACTGGCATGTGAGGCTCTAGTGAGCAGCCAGACCCAACCTCTCTCCTCTCACAGACGAGGTCATAGAATTCCGTATCTGCAAAGTATCCCACAGCAGTGGGGTCTAATGTTTGAACAAATGAACATGAAATGTGAGGCTCAGAGGGGGAAAGAATGGGTGAGGGAGCTGCGACTAGACACTGACCAAATGTCTACATGAGCGAGCAGCGGAAGCCCGGGAATGCAAAACAAGCGACGCTCTTCCTGAATGAGGAGGGTTCTTAGCCGAACGCCTGTGGACCAGACACAGTGGCGCACAGCAGAAGGCAGATGTTGCTCTTGGGGGAATTCTGGTATTCTCAAGGGTCTAGTGGGGAGATGGCGGGAACCATAGGAGAAGGGCCTGGAGAAACGTGGAGGATTGTGACAGGGACAGGTCAAAGTGCCAGAGAAGCACCAAAGCTGGTGGGAGAGCATAGGCAGCCAGCCTGGGTACTTCTCAACTGTCCCTTCAAGACAAGGATGCAAATGAGGTCCTTAGAAAGGAGCACTGGACTTAAGAGTTGCCCAGGTTACCTGGAGCCCAGGAAGCCCACACATCCCTTGACAAGAGGGATGGGCCTTAGGAATGCCACAGGCAGGGCTCAGACTGATGGATCTATTCTAGCCCAGTTCTCAGTCCCTGAACCTCTGCAAGCAAAGAGCAGGATAAAAGTTCTCCACGCAGAAAACAGGCCGGAAATACAGGAGAATCAAGGATCCCTAAGGGAAAGGATGCCTCTAGGTTAGATAGATCCCACAGCAAATGGGAAGGGGCCCTGGGAACCATCTGGCTGAAGAGAACACTGCTGAAGGGGTAAAGCCGAGGTTGGGAACATCCAGCAGATATTGGGAATACTCTAGAGTGGGGAGGTGGATTTATTTCCCGAATGAAAAGCCCCATCCCAGAAGAAGAATGCGTGTGCACGATTCTGGTGCTCCCAGAAGACACAGGGGTTGGCGGTGGCTGCGGAGCCACCACCATGAGTGATGCTTCGGACCGTGCAAACAAGGAGCCCAGTCTGCTGGGGCACAACTGTAGAGTGATTTCTTCCGGGAGAAGCTGGGGGCAGGGTCTGAACAAATCACTGTGGGGCACAGGGAGGAGGGACTGAATGTACTGAGGATGAGCAGGGAGGGTATCAAAGGAAGACACAGCCATAGAAGCTGCTCCTGACAGGTGGAATGGTGGTGTTGAAGTGGGGTGCTGGGTGGGGGGCTGAGGCAAAGGGCTCAAAGGCAGGAAAGAACAGACCCCCTGGTTGACAGAGCATGTCTTCATGTCCAAATGACCTTGATGGTGGAGTGGAAGAGGACATAGAAGAGTCTAGAATGGATGTAGCCCAATGCTCTGCCAAGCACTATCATAGGAGGGTCAGGTAAACAGGCAGAGACTCCGAAAATCCTGCAGGCTTTGGTGACTAATGGTCATATGAGGGCGGAAATGGCCCGGGAGATGAGGATGCAGTGTGAAGGGGAAGCGTGCTGGGCAGTTTAGGGGCCTTGGCAAGTCACCTTTCTCAGGCTTGTAAGGCCCAACACAGCCAGCCAGCAGTGTGGCCGCCTGTCAACAGGCATCCTTTTGTTCGGCATCAAGTGGGCACTAAAGGGCCTCTCTGCTGAGCTGTGGAGGTATCATTACGATTTGTCCAGGACTGGCGGCCATTTCTTTCCCTGGCCTTCTGAAATTCCGATAAACAATATAGGATGGGCAAAACAGTGAGGCCTGGGGTATCCCTTGGGCAAGTAAGAGAGGTTGATGCCAAGTCAAAGGGTACGGGAATAGATAACAGGGACACAGCTGGAGCCCCATAGCTGCCACCACTGCAGTCCCCTGCAGTCCTTCTGCCCCCCCATTCCTCCACCTACTCAGGTTTAAGGCCCCCTCCCAAGGAAAGAACGAAGACCTCATCAGAGACAAAAGGAGAGGACTGGGGAGGGAAATAGAAAGAATGGAAGAATAGAAGGGGGAAAAAAAAAAAAAGACCTGAGACCCTGTCAAATTCCAGACACAAACTGACTCTCTGCTCCCAGACAAAACGGCCAGAGGAGGCGGCCAGGGAGGGCCTGTCGCGGTGGCCACTCCGAGCTGGCAGGGCAGACGGAGCCGGCGGCGAGCGGCGGGCGCGGGAGGCCCGCGGGGTGCGGGGGAGGTTCTGCTGCCGCCCCCGGCCCGCTGTCCCGGCCGCTGAGCGCCTCATCTCACACCTCGCCGCCCCCGGCCCCGTCTGTGCCGAGCCGGGAATACCCCCCGCCGCCCAGCCCGCACCTGCTCCTTCCTCGTCGCCCCCTCGCTCCTCACGGCCGCCCGCTGAGCCCGGGCGGATCCCGGGGGCCGGGGCCCACAACTGGCCGCGGCTGGATGAGGCACCCTGAGCCCGGGGTGCGCAGGGAAAGGTCCGGGGCCTAAAGCTGGGGTTCCGAAGCCCGGAGGCGAGGCGCACGGAGCAATGCGGACGCCGCCGCACCTGGCCCGCTCCGTCCGACGGAGCGGCGGAGGCGGCGCAGGGGTCTGGCTTCGCCCGGCCGCGAAAACCTGGGGTATCCCCGCAGAGGCGGGGAGTGGGGCTGTCTGCAGCCGGCAGATCGGCGTCACAAAGTTGGGGGGTCGCAGGGCGCTGGAGAGGCGGGCCGGGCCCGCGCCAAGGGAGACAACGAAATGAACCGATGGCATCAGTCTGACGACCCCCGGGCTGAGGGCCAGCCCAGGTCTTCCCTACCTCTTCAATCGCAGGCCGCCGCCAGCGCCGCTGCGCTCTCGGGGACTCACTAGGCGGGTGGTCTCCGAGCCTCCGGTGGCCGGAGAAGGCTCCATGTCCCCGCTGCCCCGACCGTCCAGGCAGCACAGAGGGGGAGAGGCGGGGCAGGCGTTGCGCCAAATCCGAGCGGCCCAAAGACCACCCGGACTCCCCGCAGGGCCACCAGTCGGGAGGGAACTGCGGCGACTGTGGCGCTCGGAGTCCGAACTGCAGAGCCCGCGGCCGCGAGAGCCCCGCCCCACGTGGGGCGAGCTCCCCAAACCCCGCCTCCAGGCTCCCCAGTCTCTCTCCCACGCTTAAGACCCGCCTTCAGGACCCGCCCCCAAACCCAAAGCCCCATCTCCCCGCGCCAAACCGTAAGACGGGGTGGGGTGAGGGTGATAGTGGGGGTGAACCTCTACTGCACCCTCTCCCCAAGTCCCGCCCACCAGTTCCCAGCCTGGCTCTTTGCACCAAAGAACCCAGCTAACACCAAACTTTTTGAAGGTACACTGACTGCCCTATGCATGCCGGTTTAGGGACGTCGTCCCACCACCACCCAATCACTCTGTGGCTCTGGCCCCCACGCGGAGGCAGAAACAGGTGCCAAATCGATCTGGCGAGAAACAGAGAGAATCTGGGGTGAGCAGTGACACATTACCAAACAACTCTAAGGCCTGCAGCCAGAAATCCACTGTGGAGGCTCTGAAATAGGAATTCATGAGCAAAGTCTGCTGCCAAGCACGGTACCGCTAATTATCGTGTATTTTTATATACGGACCTTGGGTAACAAAAACCTCTCTGCTGTCCTTCAACCCACATACTATCCTTTACCTCCAGATGAGTAAACTAAGTCCCAGCAGCATACAAAGCCAGGTGACCTGGAACAACGGCCCCAGGCTTTACCCCCACCTGGGTCCGATGATGGACACCTGGGTAGCGGTCGAAGAGCCTGGGTTACCTTCTCACGGGGAGGTTGGGGCGTCGGGAGGTGCTCTGTCGCTTCTCGAGGGTCCGCAGCCACTGCTTGTTCGATTTGTCAGCACGTGACTCCTTCCTTGCCTACTTAACTGTGGCGCGGTGCTCATTTGGGGAAAGACAAAAGCCCAGGGAAAGGTCTGGCTTACAGCCGTCGGCTGGAGTCGGAAACTTCCAATACTTAGCTCTGTCTCCTCCTCGCACCTGCCGCCACTGTAGGACGAAGAGGGGAGGAGAATTGGATTGTACACTTTCAGCTGTGACAGCCTGTGAAGAGGAGAGTCCGTGGGAGGAGGGGAGAGAGCAAGGACGGAAAGAGCGCTCTGAGGGGTGGGGCAGTTAGCCCAGGCAATAAACCCGCCAACCGCATCTTTTGGAACACACCGAGCCTTCTGAATTTAAGGTCCTGGGATTGGTACCTGCCCTCCGCATGGCTGTTCCAAACAAGGAGATCGTGTGTGCATTTCCAAAAGGCAAACCAAGCAAAATAAAAATGAGAGAGTCAAAGACACCACGAACACGCCACACAGTGTCTGGAAGTGATGGGGTTAAGGCGGGAGAGCTTCGCGGAGGAGGTGAGGCTTAAAACGGATTAAACAAACCGGGCAGCCTGGCAGGCTGTTCCGGCGGGGGAAGAGTGCGGTTAGGTTCGCCCCAGGTTTGCGGGGCGGCGTGCGCAAAGGGATGGTAGCGAGCGGAGAAGCAGAGCAGAAAACCCAGTCTGCATGTCCTAGGCGCGGACCTGCGCCCACGCACGCCAGGGGCCACTGTCCGCCTGGACCAATGGGGGCTCTCTCCTGCCAACCTCCCCAATGGTCTTGGGGGGCCTCAGCTCTCGGCTTGCGTCTCAGGAGGACAAACTGAGGAGAGCCACCATGCAAGGTCACCTTGTCGGCTCGCGTCAGAGCCAAGGTGAAAATTCTGTCCTTTCTTGCCCAGCGCCGTCGGTTTTCTAAATTTACTGCTTGCCCTGGAGTATCCCTGGTTCCAATCGCGCTGGTGCTGGAGTGGCCAAAGAGCCATCCTGCACTTCAGAGATCTGTATGCTAGCTTCGCCCCCAGCGGCCCGGGCGAGCACCAGAATGGGGAACTGGCTTAGACACGCCTCGGTCGATGACGACAACAGGGAATATGACAACAATGGTTTCCTCTGGGGTTTCCCTTCCTGGGCAGCCCGTAGCGCGGGTAGAGCATCCCAGACTGCCCGGGAGGGGGCGCGGATATTGGCACATGCGGGACCCGCCGCCGGGTGGGAAGCCGGCAGGCCTGGAAGTGAAAGGAACGTCGGAGCGGATGGATGACAGCCTCTCTGTGTGTCTGGCTGCCGAATGCACCGCCTCCAGAAGCCCAGAGCGCCGGCAGGGGTAAGACCAACAGTTGCCTTCGCTTGGGAAGCTATGTAAGAAAAGCTTGGCACTAAAACCCGTGTTTGTGCCTGTTTCTCTGGGAGCCACCAAGAGGCCCTAGTGGGATTTTGCACAGGGTCTGTATAAATGACAGACATGGGAAAATCATGCTGCACTTGGAGACGATGTTGGAAGGCCAGCCTAAAGCTGGTGTCCCTTACTGAACTGTCAAGTGTAGTCAACACGCCTCCTACCCACCCCCTCCACTGCCACCGTAGCTGGGATTGGTGATGGGTGAGACAGACATGCTCCGTCTCCTAATAATTTCTGGAGAGTTCTCTTCTATGGTCCTTTGTTAAACCAGCACAATACCAAGTCATTGATATGCCCGGCTACCTGTTCCACTATTCCCTCTCTCTAGCAATCCTCCCTAAGGTGACTCCTTGTTCATTTCTGACGCAGGAAGTTCTGGATGTCCCCTGGAGGATAGATAATTCAGGGCCAGATTGCAGGGCGCCTCTGTCAGAAGAGCCTAGAAACTGCAGGGTATCCAGGTTAAACGTCCACCCTGGACCAGCTCCTATCAGCGGTGGAAGCACTGAAGTCAGGATTAAAATTGGGCTCAGGCAAAATTTGCAATCTAAGCATGCTGTGCCCCAGCGCCCCACTAGTGGCTGCCACATGGTCTTCAATTAAGCCATTCCAAACAGAAGTGGGCTGAGGCTATAGCAGGGCGGAGGAGGCAGGCTCTTCGTAATAAAGAGGATGACAAGAGCCTGCAATTTAAATCTCCTCTGCCCCAGGGAGCCTTTCCTGGCTCTTAACTAGGTCAGGTCTCACTCTACACACCCTCCTTCCTGTATCTACTTCTTCTGTCTGAACATATACCGCCCTGAACAACTGTTTGATTCCTCACTTGGCTCCAAGGACAGTTTTTTCTACCTCGCTGCCTGCCTATTTTCTCTCCTTGTTGCCTCCTCATCTTCTCCAACTCTTCATGATGGACCAATCCAGGACTCAGCACTCACCCATACGGCCTCCTGTGGCCTGACTACATACAGCAGTGGCTGTGGAGGCCGGACACGGGGTGCAGGGAAACCACCATCCTATTTAATGTTTAAAATTTACTTTAAAAGAATCAAAGTAAATGGCATCTGTGCATGATGGTTCCTTCCAAACTCCCTACCTGTCCTGATGCTGCCCAGCAGGGGTGCCTCGGGTTTTATAAAGTTAAAAACTGAGCCCCTGGTTGCTACCCAACCCCAACTCTCCTCTTCCTGCAGAGCTCCAGTGGCAGAGCACATCAGCACCATCCATTTGCTCAGGCCACAGACCTTACAGCCAGCCTGTCAGAGCCTTCCTGCCAGCACAGCCTGCTCCTCCACGCCACCTGACCTGTCCTCCCAGAGGCTGCCTTCACCTCACGGGCAACCTCCTCAGTTCTGCTTTCTTTCTTACCCTCATCCCCAGCCAGGCAGCCAGGCAGCACAGGTCAGATCCATTCATATTCTCTTTGCAGACCGGACTGTCTTTAAACTCCTAGGTCATCTCCTCTCCCTCCCAAGTGCTGGAATTAAAGGCGTGCACCGCCACTGCCCAACAGAGAATGTAAGCTCCAAGCCAGATGTGGAGTCATTGGCTTGTAATCTCAGCACTTAGGAGGCTGAGGCAGGAGGATTCAGAGTTTGAGGCCAGCCTGGGCTGCAGATAACTGTCTCATTTAAAAACAAAGCAAAACGGAGCCAGAATGATGGTGTGGACAGTAAAGGCTCTTGCCGCCAAATTTGACAACGAGTCCAATCCCTGAGCACATGGTCATAGGAGAAAACCAAAGCTGCCAGGTGTCCTCTGAGTCCACACCAACACACACAGGAACACATACAAACACATCACACAAATAATGTAATGTTAAAGGTAGGGGTAGCTCAAGAAACCAAAGCAAAAAAAAAAAAAAAGTTTTTTAGAGAGTTGGTGGCACATGCCTTGAATCCCAGTACTTAGAAGGCAGAAACTGACTGATCTCTGAGTTTGAAGCCAGCCTGGGATACACAGGGAGAGCCTATCTAAAGCAGGTGGGGGTGAACAGAGGCAGCTAGCAACCATTCGCAACTTGATAGGAAACAGGAGGCACTGAGTGTGGAGAGAGTAAGCCGGTCCCAAGTTACAGAATTCATTGCCAGACTGGAGGTATCGGAGTAAGAAATGGTTCTGTCCTGGGAGGAGGGCACTGGAGGTGGGGTAGGGAAGCATGGTTGCCACGCCTTTGATCCGGCACTCAGGAAGCAGAGGCAGACAGATCTCTGAGTTCAAGGCCAGCCTGGTCTACAAAGAGTTCCGGGACAGCCAAGGCTACAAACAGAAATCCTGTCTTGAGAACCAAACAAAAGTAATAAATAAATAAATACACACACACACACATATACATACACACATACATACATAAATAAAGGATGACAGGAACAATTACCAAATCTCAAGACGAGTCCTTAATTTGATTTTTTTTCTTTCTTTTTAGAGTCAACTTCTTTCTTTTTGAAGTCAGGAGGAGAGAGGACATTGTATCATTACAATGATAGTAATTATTACACTAAACAAAAGAATAAACACCTGGTGTGATGGTGGGACTCCTGGGAGGCAGATGGAGGATCTGGAGTTCGAGGACATCCTCAACTACACAGAGAGTGAAAGCCTAGCCTGGGCTACATGAGACCTTGTCTCACACAGGCAATAAACATTTATTATACGGCACATTTGGGCCAGAGACGGCTCAGCAGGTAAAGGTACCAGTCGTCAAGCCTAATGTTCTGAGTTCTATTCCCAAGACCTACATAATGGAACGAGAGAACCAACTCCCACAAGCTATCCCTTTGACCTCCACACACGTGCACATGCATGTACACACACAGCCAGTCAATAAACCAACCAAAATATAATAAAGCTCATTTGCAGTGTGCCAAAAATGGTTCAAGTTAAGAATTCAATTAAAACAGCAACCCGCAGGCAGGCAGGCATGGAAGCCACAAGGGGGCGCCAGATCCTGTGGAGCTGGAATTACAAGGGGTCATGAATTTCCCAACAGAAGTGTGGGAACTAAACTCCGGTCCTCTGGAAGAGCATAAAGTACTCCTTACCACAGAGCCATCTCTCCTGCCTCAAGATGGAGAGTTCATAACTAGAATATAGACAACTATTCTTTGTCCATTTGACTACAGTTAGAATCCACTAAAATTCAACTTCTCATTTTTTGCTTAATTTTCTAATTTTTTCCAAAGGAGGAATTTTTCTTGTTTTTATTTTTGTTTATTTTAAGGATTTATCTGTTTACATATATAAGAATTTGTCTGCATGTATGTCTGCACACCAGAAGAAGGCTTTCCCATGGGAATACAGTTATAGATGGTTGTAAGCCAACATGTGGTTGCTGGGAATTGACCTCAGGACCTCTGGAAGAACAGCCAGGGCTCTTTACTGCTGAACAATCTCTCCAGCCGGGAAAATTTTCATGATTGAATCATCTGAAGTAGACCCACCCTAAACCTGGGATCATCGGAGATAGGAAAATCCACCTTAAACCTAGAGCAGACCTTCTGCTGGTTGCCTACACAAAGGTGGTCTCTCTCTCTCTCTCTTCTCTTCTCTCTTCTCCTCTCCTCCTCTTCTCTCTCTCCTCCTCCTCCTCCTCCTCCTCCTCCTTCTTCTTCTTCTTCTTCTTCTCTCTCTCTCTCTCTCTCTCTCTCTCTCTCTCTCTCTCTTTCTCTCTCTGGAAAGTTCATTCCTACATGGCATCAGAGACTCCTTTGAAATTCCAGTGTCTGCTGAAGACCATCTGAGACAGCCGGCCTCCTGACTGAGCATCTACTGAATTCTTAGACATGAGTCTTGAGAGCCATTGTTAGAATCGCTGTGACGGAGAATACAGTAGGAAAGACCAGTTACTAGATACTGATTTATTAGTGGGTACTTAAAGCTGTTTATTAGGCATGGCTTCACTTGCTACCTGAAGCAGAATGACCTGGAAAAACAGCTCTAACAGTGGGTCCTTGACAACCCGATGGCTGATTTTATATTCTGTAAAATCTTGGTTGCTTGGTTGCCCCACCTTCTGGTTTATAAATGTGGAACATAAAATGAGAATCCAAACTGCAGCCAGGATCAAAGGTTTTCAGTGGCTGTCTTAGCTCATGTCTGTTTCCTTCCAGCCATTCACTGGAGGGTATATTTCAGAAACTATTGTGGGTACCCTGGTGCTGTTTGTATTTGATGCTAATTATGTTTCCTCAAGAGGGGAAGGGGGAGAGAGAGAGAGGAAGGAGAGAGGGAGAAGGGGAGGGAGAGGGGGGAGGGAGGGAAAGGAAGGAGGGAGGGGAGAGAAAGGAGACTGGAGTAAAGAGAGGAGGAAGAGGAGGTGGAAGGAAGATAGGGCAGAACCACGTGGCCTGGAGAAACCGCAGTTATGAGGATCTCATAGCTAGGGAGTAAAGCAGTGCAGTGGTGGATCTGCCCAGTCTAGGCAATCAGCTTATAAATATTATAACTCAGTTGTGTGTTCTTTACACAGGCTTATTGGGGTTGGAGATCTACCACAAGAAACATTCCCACAATAGTGGGACCAAAACCTATTAACCACTCTAATAAATTTCATGTATGTGTGTGTATATGTGAGAATATATATTCTAACCCAACATATATATAATACTAATAATGTATATTATATATAAATAAACTTAACCTAATATATATCGTGTATATATTGTTTCATTCCTAACACTAACCTGGTATATGTTCTTTATAAATATATATAGTATCATATTTTTTTCTATCACTTCTGTCTCTCTAGACCAGTGGTTCTCAAGTCTCCTAACACTGTGACCCTTTAATACAGTTCCTCATGTTGGGGTGCCCCTGCAACCATAAAATTATTTTTGTTGCTACTCCATAACTGTAATGTTGCTGCTGCTGTGAATCAAAATCTAAGTATCTGACATTTCCAACGGTCTTAGGCAACCCCTGTGAAGGGGTCATCCAACCCCCAAAGGATGAGAAATGTTGCGTTAGAGACCTCACCCTGATTAATACTAATACAGGACAGAAACCATAGCGAGCAATCATTGCACAGATCCTAA